>NW_027417961.1:0-122663 GCF_009905375.1 Apium graveolens
AGACATCGTGGGTGTTCTGCATTGTGTTGCCGCAGGACCAGGTCCCATAGCTGAACTAGAAGTGCAGTGCTTCTCATGTCAGGCATGGGATAAGGGTAAGTATTAAATTTTCCAACATAAAGTTGGTGAAATTCAAACTTACCTTTACCTGATTCTTTGTGTTAAGTGATCCAAATAATATTTTGGACACTTGTTTCACATGCCTATTTCATTAATATCTATTCCTTCAGTCAAGTGTATGTCATGCACTTTATAATTTAAAGCAGACATAATAAATATAGAGAAACAAATTTCTTTACCTTTACTTACCAAAGGAAGTGTGAGCCTTGTGCTTAGCTCTCTCAGAATGAGGCTTCCCACATCAATGTGCTTGTCATAAGCCATAGAGTTGACAAGCTTCTGAACCACATTTGAGATGCCATCAAAGCCTGTCTTCCTACATGTGAAGACTCTAATCATTGTGTCAAACACAAATGATCGTTCTTTTTTATATATTCTTATTGAGCCTGGCCAAGTCTATCTTGTATGCATAATGAATGAAGTCCATAAACTTTGAAATTTCTTTAGAGGTAGAGGCTACACCCATCTTCTCTATTGGGATTCCCAGTGCCTTTTTGAGATCAACAATATTGAATTCCACTCTAACCTCTTTGATTTTGTAGTTCACCACCAGTGTCATCACTTGATTGTCATCTTCATGAGAGGAAATTACAACACTGTTCCAGAACTCATTCAACACATCCAAGTAAAACACAGGGTTTGCTGTTAGTTCCCCTGCAAGTTAAGAATCATCCACAAATTTCACAAAGCAGCAAGTACTTGTGTTGAATCAATGAAAGTGAATCAAATTTCACAAAGCACTCAGGTACTTGTGTTGAATCAAATTTACAAAGCACTCAGGTCACTTTATTGACTCTTATCGAGAAGTAGAAGGTGACTTAGCAATATGTTGTACAAATACCCGGTTTATCCCTATTGGACTAAATTATTCCAATTAATATTAAAAAATTCAACATAAAATTAGAATGAATTTTATATTAAAAGTATTTACCGAAATAATTTAAATTAAATAGTTTCAGTTCTGAGTTATTGACAAGTCTAAAATTTGAACTTATAGAGAACTTTATATCGATAACTATATCTTGAAAAGTATTTCCATAATTAGGTGGTCCGTGGACTTTTCTTTCCCTCTCTGAGTTTTTTGTAAAGAGAATAACCTTATCTTTCAAAGGCTTCGGAAACCCGATTTCCTCCATAATTTCTTTGATCCAATACCTAATATATTATATGATCCATATTGATGCAATACCTTAATTTGACAATTTAAGGGTTTTCAAAGTTGCTTATTGAGAAAATGAGAACTCAGCCAACGTGTACTTCATGTTTAACTTCATGTTTATATTATTCATATGCAATTCTATTATGCATGATAACAACAAATTTTAGTAGTTATTTAATAGGAAGGATAGGTGGGCTCGTATTGGACCAAGCCAAAAAATTGGCAATTATTATCGAAAGAACCGGAAAAGTTAGGTCGGATCTGAGTTACTTCATGATACAGTTGAATTTATATTTTGGATTTTATTTTACGATATATGAGGATATTCCTCTATGTAGCATTTGTGAGTTCCCAATTTTGCCATCATTATTTAGATCACTACATAGATTTGTTGAAGTTTATTCTATTTGAGTTCATGACCTTATGCCTTTGCTATATGGTGACTCCATGATAAAGTTTTTAGACATGGCCTCATATGTTTATTTATGAACTTCTCAATATACTTATGTTTTGTACTTCTCGACTTGGTTTATCAACTTCTCGATAGAATATATTTCTTGGATTATTGTTAAATGGCTTAATTGGCCTCTCATTCGCAAAAAAGTTCACCCACAAAAAAGAGATTGTGACGATTCCAAGTGAATTTTGGAGGCCAAGACACTCGTACTGACATATTATCATTATGGAATGCTATACATTAACCAACCTACTATAATTATTCTAATTATCAGCCTCGATTACTCCATTGCATTTGAGTTTGAAAATTGATATTTTATTTGCAAATAGTATTGGTATCATGATGTATACACTAATATATATATATATAAGACAAAATAATTGAGTGACCATTATGAGATGCATTAAATTTAGCCAAATTTAGCCTTTAGATTTTTAGAAATTACAGTAAGTTATTTTTTTTATCGTAGGTAACCGCATGCGCTATCTTTCGGGTGCGCATGAGTATACTCTACGGACTCACAATAACCTGCAAACCCGTGAACATGGTAAACCACATTTAAGCGATGGCTCAGGAGGCATAATTCCGGTGGGATTCGAACCTATAAGTTAATTTTTTTTTCAACTATTTAGAACATAGGTAAAAATATTAAAATTAATATATTGTGACATCATAATTTAGCATGAATTTTAAGCTATAGATAATAGGAAAAGAGACATTTCAAAAATACCATACAAGCGATACTGATAATAACTTTTACATATATATAAATTTTAAAATATTGGAACCAAACAAAATAGTAAATAATATGTTAATAATTTGTTTTATGATTATATTAATATTTAAACACTTTTGAAAAAGAACTTTATCTACATTTTAAAATTCTAAATACAAAACATGTATGAGGACTTTACAGTTTAACTCTAAGATTATAATATACATCTCATATATTTTTTATTGAATTTCATATAGTAATAAATCTTGAGCAGTTAGATTGAAAAAGAAACTATTCATTATTTTGTAATTTAGAAATAATTATATTTTATTTTCTTTTACAAAGAATCAATATTGCTTTCTTGGTAAAACAAATCCTCTAAATTTAAGCATCCAAAAGTACAATATCTTAACAATAATGAATAATATATTATTATTAAATTATATACTAAATCAAATATTCCAATTGTGTACAAATTGCTACCTTGTCAATCAAATCGCTGTATATATATATAGAGACGCTTGTTAGTGAAGCACATAAAATTTCTTGGGGAGCCAAAATTTCAAGCAAAATTTCAAGCAAATATAAGTTTCAGCTAAGAAAGAGGTAACATGGCAGCTACAGACTTTGTGGGGGAGCCAAAATTTCAAGCAGGCAGTGGAGCAAGTGGCAGCTCATCCTCAATTATAAGGGAGTGGAGAAGTCCAAATGAATTTTGGAGAAGATTTACAAGTCAAATTGGTACTAATAGTGATAGGGTACCCAGTGTTGTGAATCATAACCCTATGTACCCTGTCACTTTGGCCGGCCAAGTGCAGGTAATTAATGACATTTTATTTACGAAATCAAAATTTACTGTTCTTGAATCTGATTATATATGCTGTTGTTTTGCCAGGAGCATAGTAGGGTACCACCAGCATTCTTGTCCCTGTTTTTGGAGGAGATTATGAGAATGGAAAGCTCTCCTTACTTGTCTCCCTTATTCTGTTCATTACCTCCTACTATAGTACAACCTTTGACAGATGCTCATGGATTTCTTCATCAATTTCCAGGCAGAAATGTACATTTCTATGGTACATTATTATTTTGCAATTTGGATGAAAATTCCCATTTAAATGTAAGTTGAAATGCTGTCCTTGTTCTTTTTACAGCAGGAGGATCTAACCTTACAATTAATGCCTGGTTCATCATCATCCTCATCCTCGCATACTACCAGCCTAGAATTTTCAAATCCTTACGGATTCTATTTTCCTCAAAGAGGAAAGGTATGCCCAATTTTAATCAATTACAAATGTAACATATGTATTCTAATAAGTTTTTATTGATTGAGATTCAGGTAATTAGTGTGGGTAGTGAAGATGAGAATGGTTGTGATCTCGAGCTCAGCCTTAGTACAAGGTGCCTCCTTCAAACCTGAATATTGTTGTATAATTCCTTGTAAAACATTGATAAAATTTTTTCTTATCAAGTGTATGTGAAAAGTATGAGCAGTTCAAATTACAAAATAATTTTTAATTTTGTGGAACAATGTACAGCAGGTGGACTGAAAGCCAATCCGTCTCTGACGTCCAAACTTCCCTCCCCACTAAACTTCTTGTAGGCCAAGAAGCCGAGGTCTGTATTTTCTGTAGTAATTGTATGTGAATATACAAGAAAGTTGGAGTTTTTTTGAAGAAAACATAGGTTTTCACATACATGCTGCAAGCTGCTAACTCCTGACCCTTAGTATACCAAAAAACAATACGCACGCACCCTAAACCCCTACTTTTATCTTTACTATTACAGGGAGGAGGACATATGGACAAGAAAGCACGGACTGATTCCAGAAGTGCCGCATTCCGATCAAGTAGCTGCCAAGAAATAGATCAGGAGCTTGGACTTTCACTTTGATCTTTAGTTAAATTAGGTTAGAACAAAAAGACTAGAAATAGATCTACTTGTAGACTTTTTGAATGATTTTTAAGTTTTGCTAACAATTTAAATTCCAAAAGTTTTGTGGCTCACAACAATATTGCAGCATAAAGCTAAGCATACTAAATTGTCCCTTATATATGTTAGTGGTACCTATATTCCTTCCTTCTTATATTATTATTAAATAATGGTTATGCTAATCCAAAACTAACCATAACTTTTAACAAGTAGGTGTGCTAACTGCCCTACCTGTTTTCCTCAAATGTATATAATACTAGTGTCTTATATCTCAAATGTATGTATTTCTTAGTTTCTCTTTATTAGTTTATTCAGTGCAAGACATACATTTAAATTTGACCAACAAAATTCAATCACTGATCTTTAGTTAAATTAAATTAGCTTTGAACTATAAACCTAAAAATAGATCTAGGTAGCTGATATGATTTTTTAAACAATGATTAGGTCAATTATTTGACCACACTATGAGAGATGGGTACCAAACTCACAAGTAAGTCATCAGACAAGTCAAAATTTAGTGCTTTAAGTTTTGAAGTAATGTTACATCATCTCCATAACCTTATTTATCTTGTATAAAACAAGATCAGCTAAAATTAACTTACTTGTCTCATCCTTTTCGTTTTTTGTAAAATGCTTTTCAAGTCTATCACGAAAATCTTTTATAGACTATTTTATACGCCTCCTCAGAAATAGTGCCCCGGCCCAGAATTCTTCATGAATGCTTGGTTTATAATCATTAAACTTAAGCTAGTAGAATGTTGCCAATTCTCAAAGTTGAATATAACGGTAATAGATACTTTCATCTATAAAAGAGGTATATTGCTCTTCCTTATAATATAGTCTAAATTCATGCATCCTAGAACAAATAGAACTTCATTTCACATCTCTTTAAAAATTTGTGCCATTAAGCACCAAAATAGAGTTCATGTTGGCACCTACATCAACAACACATTAACTTGGAATCAAAAAAATATATATACGGTCAAAAAATAAAAAATTCATGCACATGTATACATAGTAGCACAAAAAAACATGATTTTAATAAAAAATTATAATATGTGTGTGGCCATTTGAAATGATTTCAATTCATACCTGATTTCATGACCATAAATATGATCATAAATATGAATACATACACAAATACACAAATAGAGATGACCTAGCTATGTGTCACTAGGAGGGATGGAAATGGAGGAGTAGATAGTATGTCGACTAATACCCTATAATTAGTAGCCCAATTACATCACACAAAGCTTTATTTTAAATCATTTAATTAGTTCAAATATAAAATAAACTTTAAATATTATTCTCTATAATTTGTAAAAATTATAAAATATTTAATAATTGGCACTAAAATTTGGTGCACTTAGACAACTTTAGGTTAAAGGTGTAGAGAGGGACGCAAAACAAATATAGTTGTACACTAAATATTGATGTATACATAATTCACTCCATCATATTTATTCTTATAATAAAAGTACACCTAACAATATAAAATATATCTACTTTACCTTCTAAATATGTTGTACATAATTATCAGACAGGCTTTGAACATGAATAACTTGGAGCAGCTTTCATCATATAATTACAGGAACTATATATCTATACACTTATGCTTATTTTACTGTCTAAATATCTTAGAAACATGTTTTACACTACAAGAAAACAGGACAAAACCGACCTTCATAAACGGTCGGTTAACAGGCAACACGGTCGGTTAAAATAGTCATAACCGACCACAGGACATGGTCAGTTTTAGGCTGGTCGGTTAAGACTTTTGGTCGGGTTTAACCCTTATAACCGTCCACTACGTTGGTCGGTTATGTGCGTGGGCATTTTATTCAAATATGGGGTCACTGTGTACACGTGGCAACACGTGTTTCCACGTCACTGAGTCATAACCGACCGTAGGTGGTCGCTTATGTCTATTTTTAAAAAGTTAACTGGAACTCATAACCGACCGTGGTCAAAGTGTGCACATCGGTCGGTTTTATTTCAGAGGCTAACTTAAATGTCATAACCGACCGTCCTAAAACCGACCACCCTCTAAAGAAGACGGTCGGTTTTATGAAGAAGGTGGTCGGTTATGTCTATTGACGGTCGGTTTTCTGGGTTTTGTAATGGTCAAAAGTGGTCGGTTGCTTTCTCCACTTTTTCTCCACGAACCCTTATGTTGGTCACAATTGCAATCAGCTTCATATAAAAGTCATCCCCCTGGTCAGTTTCTTTCATGACCAGAGATTCAAACTCTCCTTCAACTTTTGCACTTTTTCCTTCTTTACCCGCTCTTCACTCATACGCAGTGTTTTGATCGCGTCCCAGACCTCTTTGGCCATTTCTTTATCAACAATGGTCAATAATATGTCCTCCGACATGCCCTAATAAATTACTGCTAGGGCCATCTACACCGTTTTGTCCACCACGGTTGTGTCGGAGCCAATCTGTTCAATCGCACCCCATACTCCTTGCGCCTTCATGAACACCTTCATCTTTAGAGACCATACTGTATAGTTGCTTCGTGTTACTATCAGATAGTACATACCAACTGCTCTTTCCTTCGTTTTGGTCATCTCCATTATGATCTTTGTGTTTTTGGGTTGAATTTTAGGCATAAAATGGCCTTAACTCCTTAGCTCTGATACCAAAATGTAGCGAATAAGATATATATGAAACTGATTTTGGAGAATATAAAGTCTGTATATTACAGTTCTCAATCCTCTCCGAGTGTTTACAACCTTATATTGAAAAACAAGATTACATCATATGCCAGAAATCAAGAAAACAAATAACAAGAAAATCAATCACAAAAACTACTTCCTACAATTTCTCCCTGATAATTCAATACTTCCTAAGTTGTCTCCATTGGTTGAGACTTATTCAACTTACATATTTTATTTGTGTAAAGTTTAGAGAAATATGAAAATAATTCCAACATAATATCTTAACAATAGTCAATAATTTAGTATTATAAATTAATAAACTAAATCAAATATTCCAATTGAACATAATATTGCTAGCTTGGCTTATTAATGAATTTTTTTTACGAAATCAATTTACTGTTCTTGAATCTGATTATATATATGCTTTTGTTTTGCTAGGAGCATAGTAGGGTACCACCAGCATTCTTGTCCTTGTTTTTGCAGAAGAGTATGAGAATGGAAAGCTCTCCTTACTTGTCTTCCCCCTAATTCTGTTCACTACCTCGTACTATAGTACAACCTTTGACAGATGCTCATGGATTTCATCATCACTTTTCAGGCAGAAATGTATGTTTCTATAGTACATTATTATTTTATAATTTGGATGAAAATTCCCATTTAGATGTAAGTTGAAATGTATCCATATTGTCCTTGTTCGTTTATAGCAGGAGGATTCGACCTTACAATTAAAAACTTACAATTTATAATTTTTTATTGATTGAGATTCAGGTAATTAGTGTGGTTAGTGAAGATGAGAATGGTTGTGATCTCGAGCTTAGGCTTAGTACAAGGTGCGTCCTTATGAAACCTGAATGTCTATTGTATAATTCGTTGTATAAATATTGATATTATTTTTCTTATCAAGGGTATGTGAAAAGTATTAGCATTTAAAATTACAAAATAATTTTTAATTTTGTGGAACAATGTACATGAGGTGGAATGAAGAACAACCCGTCTCTGACGTCTATGGTACATTATTATTTTGCAATTTGGATGAAAATTCCCATTTAGATGTAAGTTGAAACGTATCTATGCTGTCCTTGTTCTTTTTACAGCAGGAGGATCTAACCTGACAATTAATGCCTGGTTCATCATCATTCTCATCCTCGCATACTACCAGCCTAGAATTTTCAAATCCTTACGGATTCTATTTTCCTCAAAGAGGAAAGGTATGCCCTATTTTAATTAATTACCGATGTTTGTATCATAGATTCTCATAAAGATACAAAAATGTAACATATGTATTCTAATAAGTTTCTATTGATTGAGATTCAGGTAATTAGTGTGGGTAGTGAAGATGAGAATGGTTGTGATCTCGAGCTCAGGCTTAGTACAAGGTGCATCCGTCTCTGACATCTCTATATTTTCTGTAGTAATTGTATGTGAATATACAAGAAAGTTGGATTTTTTTTGAAGAAAACGTAGGTTTTTACATACATGCTGCAAGTTGCTAACTCCTGACCCTGGGTATACCAAAAAACAATACGCACGCACCCTAAACCCCTACTTTTATCTTGAGGAATTTTTGAATGATCCCGTTTAAGTTCTGCTAACAATTTAAATTCCAAAAGTTTTGTGGCTCACAACGATATTGTTGTAGAGATATAAAACTAGAACTTATATATGTACATGTATATTTGGTGTTCACCGGAAAAAATAAACTTGTATATTCTCCTCATCAAATAAAAGATTACAGGTAATAGTTTAAATAGAACTAAAATAACAAGTTGTAGCATTAAACCAGCAACTCCTTCTTATTATTTCTCCGCTAATAAACCTAACTGACTACAACTTCCACTACTAATACACGTACTAATCCTACTGCTACTTATTTGACTTATTCAAATAAATAAAACATATAATTTAGATTAAAATCCCAACAATCTCCCCCTTAATCTAAGTTTTCCCTAACAAATACTAGCAACCCATATGGCTTTTAACTTAGCCTGTGTGGCTTTCAACTTTTCTGCCCGTTTGGCACTTCAACATAGCCCGTCTGGCCTTTTGTTTGCCTGGCTGGCATGTCTTATTTTCCCGTCTGGCACGCTACCTCTGTCTATAACAAAGCTGGTTAATCATCATAGTTATGTCCCATGAATCTGCCACCTCGCCACCAAAAGATTTTAGCTCTCCTAAGCCAATATTCAACTGCAACATATATAGCTTGATTCCCATAAGATTCATCAAGTCCACCATATCTCCTATTTGCCCATCCGACACCACTTGGTATTCGAGCCTATGGTCCTGTATGGTGGCTATGCTCTTGTTGAATATGAAAACCCATGTACTTATCGTTAGTTATGGGAGCGGTCCTTTGGCTGGACACATAAGTGTATACGGTTTAGCTTCCCAGACACCTTGTGCCCGCATGAATACCTTCATTTTTAATGACCACGCCGTGTAATTGTTTTTGGCCAACATAGGATAACTGAGTCCGACAACGCCGTGTAATGTGGTAGCCTATTCAATTGGGTTTTCGAGAACAAAGAAGCATTGCCATTTTCATGCTATTATGAAGATATTCAAAGATATTGGAATAGAGTAATGAAGTAGCATTGTAATAGACTAGATAGTTTTTATTTTATTATCCTGTCTAATTACTTTGTAATCTTGGTGATATATAAACCAAGAAGTAGCAACTAAGGAACTATCTAAGAGACACAAGCAGAGAAACATTTGTAAGCAGAATTCTTAGCATTTCTCTACATTCTTAGTTGTTCAATATTTGTAAGCAGCTGTGAGCTTTTTTGCACACAGTGTTCTCCCGATATATAATATATATCTCTGGTGGAATCATTCAAATCCACCAGAAAGTTTTTAAAGACTCTTGTTTTTAATTACTTGTATTTTGATTCATTTAAGTAACTATTCCGCATTGTGCTAATCAATTCACACTTATATATATATTCGAGTTAGAACATTTTTTTAATTAAGAAAAAGTTTCAAGAATTCCATTCAACCCCCTTCTGTAATTCTTGTTATATTGTTAAGGGACTAACAATCATATTTCTTTTAAAAGCTCTTTTCTTCATATAACTGATACCTGAAATGCAATGACACAAAAACACATCAAAATACCAATAACTTGAGTCCAAAACACCAATTTACGCTTGTAATAAAGCGTTCCAAGTGGATATAAAATCCACTTATCACACCCCCAAACTTGAATCGACGCTTGTCCTCAAGCATAAACAGACTCAAAACTACAAAACAAACCTAATGCATGAATGCAATTACGTGAATGCAACTAAATGATAATGCAATCGATCCCCTCAGAATAACCATAACCAAATGAATATGCCAATGCCTCTAAGAATGCAATAACTTGAAACAAAGTTTGAATAAATTCCATAAACCAACTCACAAACCAAAAACGTGCGTGTGTGGATGCTTAACAGATATACTCTCGATACTAGATCAATAACCATAACTTATCTATCATCGAAATAATCAAAAGTTTATAAATAGAATAGACAATAAATGCATTATGACTCACAACACCTTCTTTATACTAGAGTTATACAAGGATTCACACTATTATTGATCACATAACAAATATGCCTATTTGACCGAGCAATGAATGAGGTCCCAAAAGACTTATGCAATAATACCCATGTAGCGAGCGCTAGGTTAGCGGATCCCAGACTATAAAAACCTTAGGTTACTAGGCACAAAGTCCCCTAGAACTTAATAACTCGATTATTAAAGAGCTCACTCTTGATCAATTATGCAGTAAACACATACTTTTTTTCTTTTTTTCTCTTTTCTTTTTTGTTCAATAATTTCTGAATGAGTGCGTTTCGCTCCATCTCATTCAACCCTAGACTACTCATAAAAATATGAGCCGGCTACTAGCCATTTGACGCCTAGCCTTACAACAACTAGCAATGAAATCCAAGTTTTTCTCTAAATAAAAAAATTAGTGTTTTTACGTCATTACGAGAATATCACAAATTCTAAATATAACCAAGTGATTAAATCTCAACAACAAACAAGTATGATAATGATCTAGATCAAAAGCAACCCTATAAGACTTGTGAAAATATTTGTTTCTGGCATGCAAATCAATTCATTAAGACTTAAATATCCCTCTATTCATCATCACCACATTAAAATCAACATCAACTTATCAAATATCATAGTTCATCTTAAGGGATCATGCTAAATATGCATGCAAATGTAACTATATGAAATCACATAAAAACAAACAAATATGTCCTAAATGAATAATCATGCAAAAATATGAATGAACTACAACTAAACATGCAACATGAATCTATATGAATCTATATGGACACACACTACTAATCCTTACATTATCACCCCCAAACTTAAAATTTTCAATGTCCTCATTGAAGGTAATAATAAGGATTTCAGGCATACCTAATTAGCGGGAGAGTCACCCTCGTCAGGTGGAGGATCAGGTGGCCAATCAACCTCGCCACCAGTGTCTCGAATAACAGTATCGAAAGCGTGTGTCAAATCTTCAGCAAAACGATGGTGAATGTCGTGCATGGCCTCCATACGCCTAGTCACTCGCCTGTACTGTTCATCACCAACACCAGTCCTATCAACTGTCTGTGGCGCATGAGAAGAACCCTCTGTAGGCACTGGAAGATCCGTCCAGCCACTCTCTACATCATCAAAAATATATCCCAACCCCTTATCATGGGGTGCACCTAAGACTGAATAACTCAATTGATCTGGCTTTCGGTTGGGCTTAAGTGTGGGAGCTTCTTGAATAAATGGTTCAAAACGCTCTTGAGAAATTTTCAGCTCTGCTAACCCAAAAGAATCGAATGGCATATCCAACTTCCTCATCCACGGAGGTGCATTCAAAACCTGCAATTGCTCTACTTTAAAGCACTCCTCTTTAGCTGTGGGTAACTTTATTTCCTTGAACACATTAAAAGTGACCTTTTGATCGTGAACCTTTATAGAAAGCTCTCCTTTTTGCACATAGATTATAGTTCGGCCAGTAGCTAAGAATGGTCTCCCCAAGATAATGGGAATCTTCTTATCCTCCTCGAAATCAAGAATTACAAAGTCAGCAGGGAAGAAGAGTTTATCCACCTTGACCAAGACATCCTCCACTATACCTCGTGGATAAGCGATGGAACGGTCAGCTAGTTGCAATGACATGTATGTTGGTTTTGGATCAGGCAATCCAAGTTTCTTGAAGATAGATAAGGGCATCAAATTGATGCTAGCTCCTAAATCACATAAACACTTGTCGAACGATAAGTTTCCGATGGTGCAAGGAATAGTGAAGCTTCCCGGATCTTTAAGCTTCGGAGGCAACTTCTGTTGTAGCACAACACTGCATTCCTCCGTTAGAGCAACGGTCTCTAAGTCATCGAGCTTCACTTTTCGAGAGAGAATACCTTTCATAAACCTCGCATAGCTAGGCATCTGTTCAAGAGCTTCAGCGAAAGGTATGTTGATATGAAGTTTCTTGAACACCTCCAAAAACTTCTCAAACTGCTTATCTTGCTTTTTCTTCTGCAGCCTCTTAGGAAAAGGAGGTGGAGGATAGATCTGTTTCTCCCCTGTATTACCCTCATGAGGAGTATGTTCCACAGTAGTCTTCCTTGGTTCCACCTCTGCTTCCTTTTGTACTTCTTCTTCAGCCAAAACTTCAGATTCTGGAACTTGAGACTTTTCAGGCTCTTCGTCTTGCTGAATGTTGGGGCTTGCGACCTTTCTAGACATCAAGGTGATGGCGTTCACCTGTTCTTCAACTTCCCTCTTGCCTGGATTTGTTTCTGTATCACTAGGAAGCATTCCTGAGGGGCGATTTAATAAGGCATTAGCAATTTGCCCTATTTGGTTCTCCAGAGTCTTGATAGAAATAGCCTAGCTTTGGCATATAAGAGCCTGGTTTTTGCATATAAACCTCAACTCCTCCAATTCAGATTTTTCGTTCGAAGATAGACCTGCATCATGATTTTGTTGTTGAATTTGGAGTTGTTTTGGTGTAAATTGTTGCTGAAAACCAGGAGGGTTAAATTGTTTTGCTCCAAACTGCTGGAACGGCTGTTGCATCACATTCTGATTATTGTTCCAGCTGAAGTTAGGATGATTCCAGTTGTCAGGATAATAAGTAGCAGGAACTGGCTGCTGCGATCTCTGAAAGTTGCTCACAAACTGAGCTGAGTCACAAGATATATCGCATTGCTCTGTCGCATGCGGACCTACACACAACCCACAAACACTAGTTATCTGCTTAACACCAAAGTTAGCCAGAGAATTGATCTTCATAGATAATGCCTTCAGTTGAGCAGTGATAGCCGTAGCTGTATCCACTTCAAGAACTCCTGCTACCTTGCCTGTGGAAATCTCTGGGCTGGATACTGATATTCATTAGCAACCATCAGTTCAATTAGATCATAAGCTTCCTCATAGCTCTTTGTTCATAATGCTCCACCTACTTCTGCATCGAGCATGGGTCTGGACTGTGCTCCCAACCTATTGTAAAAATAATTGATGATCATCCAATCAGGCATTCCATGATGAGGACACTTCCTAAGTATCTTCTTGTAGCGCTCCCAAGCTTCATATAAAGATTCTCCTGATTGCTGCGCAAATTGAGTAAGAGCATTCCTGATTGCAGCTATCTTCGCCATATGGAAGAATTTAGTAAGAAACTTCTAAGAAAGATCTTCCCAAGTAGTAATCGAACCAGCTGGTAGAGAGTGTAACCAGCTCTTAGCCATCTCCCTCAGAGAGAATGGGAACAGTCTCAGCTTTACAATATCTTCAAAAACACCATTAAACCTGAAGGTGTCGCAGATCTCTATAAAATCCCTAATGTGCGTATTTGGATCTTCCATTGGAGAACCCTCAAACTGGACTGAAGTCTGTACCCATTGAATTATGCCAGGCTTGATCTCAAAGGTATTAGCTGTGATAGCCGGCCGGATAATGCTAGATTGAATGTCATTGATCTTGGGTTGAGAAAAATCCATCAAGGCTTTCGTTCGTGCTGCTGGATCTTCTATTGTAATGAGTACCTGAAACACAAACAAATAAACCGTGAAAGTAAAAGAATCCTAGTCAGTGAACTTTAACGACCACTGATGACAAGCACATAAACTAAAAATTAACACCGAGTCCCCGACAGCGGCACCAAAAACTTGTTAGGGAGAAAACACGCGCTAATATTCACGCAAGTATTCACATTCACAAGGAGTATAAGATATAAATCAGATTCGTTTCCACAGAGACTGGTTTAGGTTAAGTTCAATTTATGTACCTATGCAACAATGTATGGTTATCGCTCAATGCTAAGACAAATAACAAATTGGGTTTTTATTAAACTAAGAGATTATACTAAATAATATTAACTAAGATAATTGAGGTTGAATTACTATATATGACAAACATGGGATTCTAACTTCATTAAATACTTCATTCAATAGCCTTATTATTCTTAACCTTAGCATGTGATGGTGATGACACTAATCAGATAACACGAAACTGATAAACACCAACTTTCGTTGCACGAGTACCATTCGACCAGAAATCCACAAAAGAGATAGAAGCTGAATAGGTACCAATTATATTGAGACTCTATATGTCTATAGAATTTGACAACATAACGGTTTAAGCACAAGTTATCCATAATGATTACATAGGGCAAGTAAAACGGTTAGAGGTACCCACTAATCATGCATACAATACATGAACCTATGCTAGCATGGCAAGTTCTAAACCTCTATATTCACTGTCGCTTCAATAGAGATTAACACGCTATCTTATATGTTAGCTACGCACATAAGATGAATAAGCACAACCAACACCAGGATATCATAAAATCACCACACACCAAGATATCGAAACAATTAACTATTGAAATCCATAAGTAAATCCGCTAGAACTCCATGATAACGATTAGCCCATAATTGAATTCATCATCACCATCGGTTCCAATGAAAGCATGGTATAAACAAGGTATTAATAAACTGAATAATAATCAAAGTACGAATAAATGAGATCTAGGTTCAACAAGAACGAAAACGAGCATCCAAAGTTACAACTAATTCAAAGAATCACAAGTTGAAAACAAGATCTTCTTTTTCGGAGTTGTTCTGTGCTTCTAGGTCTTCTCCTTGGTATCCCAATCTTTCTGGATGATGAAAACCCTTTTTTAAGTATATATACGCCCCTAGTGGACCTGGACCCTTAAAATTGTCAAATTCTACTCAAAAAAGGCTTTTTCAGCGAAATCAGCGACCAGCCACGCCTTGGGCGGCCGCTCAGCTCTCCTGGGCGGGCGCTCAACTCCTGGACGACCGCTCAGCTCTCCTAGGCGGGCGCTCAGCTCCTGTCTGGGAAAATTTCTGATGAATCTTGTTTTGACCATAACTTGAGTTCTACTCGTCAGAATTAGGCGATTCAACTGTCCACGCGAAGCTAACGATATTCTCTACAACTTGACAATGGCCTTGGCTTCCAAATCTGATAACTTTTTATCATATTTCCTTTAAAAGCTCTTTTCTTCATATAACTGATACCTGAAATGCAATAACACAAAAACACATCAAAATACCAACAACTTGAGTCCAAAACACCAATTTAAGATTGTAATAAAGCGTTCCAAGTGGATATAAAATCCACTTATCATTTACTAGATACACATGGGTGTATTTCTTGCACACAAAAAGAGAAATTGCATCTATCTTGATTGATGATGTCAAATAACTGGATAAATTGGTCAAAGACTCTGTGAAAATCATAAGAAGTGATAATGGCACTGAGTTCAAGAATATGATTATGGAAGAGTTCTTGCAAGACCATGGAATAAAGCAGGAATTTTCTGCTCCTGGAACTCCACAGCAAAATGGAGTTGTTAAAAGAAAGAATAGAACTCTTATTAAAGCTGCAAGAACTATGCTTGATGAAGCAAAGTTACCAACCTACTTTTGGGCTGAAGCTGTGCAGAATGCTTGTTTTACTCAGAATGCAACACTTATCAACAAGCATGGAAAGACACCATATCAGATGGTGAAGAAAAAGATGCCAAATCTGAAGTACTTTCATTTATTCGGATGCAAGTATTTTATTCATAAGACTCATCCTGAACAGCTATCCAAATTTGATCTAAAAGCTGATGAAGGAATTTTTGTTGGATATCCACTTTCCACAAAAGCCTTCAGAATCTACAATTAAAGAACAAGGGTTGTCATGGAATCTATCAATGTCTCTTTTGATGATAAGAAGATTACTGGATTTGAAGATTTTAATGATCACGATCAACTGAGATTTGAGAATGAAGTTTTAAATTCTGATTCTGTAAATTCTGATAGTCTAAATCCTGATACTGCAAACTCTGATGGGTTAAACTCTGATATTATTGAAACTGTGGTGACTACGCCAAAGGAAAATGCACCTGTGCAGGGGGACCATATTGAAGATCCAACCACATCTCAAAAAGCATCAGAACCTAGAACAAGCTCTTCAAGTTCTGATTCATCAAGTTCTGATGGGCCAAGTTTTGATAATTCTGGAAACTCAAATTCTGAAGGATCTAACTCAGAGAGCATAATTTCAGGGGTAGCATCAGAAAATATTGATGGAGATAGCATGGATTATGGGGGAGCATCCAGTTCTAGAGATCACCTTCCATCTGCAAGGAAGTGGACTAAAGCTCATACACCTGACATGATAATTGGAGATCCTGAAGCAGGTATTAGAACTAGAACAACAACATCAAATGAATGTCTCTATCATTATTTTCTTTCTCAGGCTGAATCAAAGAAAGTGGAAGAAGCTCTTCAAGATGCTGATTGGGTGCAAGCAATGCAGGAAGAGTTAAATGAATTTGAAAGAAATAAAGTCTGGACCCTAGTGCCAAGACCAGATAATAGATCAGTTATTGGTACAAAATGGGTGTTCAAAAATAAAACTGACAGTGATGGCATAATTACAAGGAATAAAGCAAGACTGGTTGCAAAAGGATATTCTCAAAAGGAGGGAATTGATTATGATGAAACATTTACACCAGTTGCTAGAATGGAAGCCATAAGGATATTTATGGCTTATGTTGCTCATAAAAAGTTTACAGTCTTTCAAATGGATGTAAAAAGTGCTTTTCTTAATGGGGAATTGGAAGAAGAAGTATATGTTGAACAACCTCCAGGTTTTGTAGATTCAAAATTTCCTAATCATGTCTACAGACTTGATAAAGCACTTTATGGCCTTAAGCAAGCTCCAAGAGCATGGTATGAGACATTAGCTCAGTTTTTTCTGGAAAGTGGATTTAACAGAGGGACTATTAACAAAACCTTATTCTATCTCAACCATGGAAAAGACTTACTTTTGGTGCAGATATATGTTGATGATATCATTTTTGGTTCTATAAATGACAGACTTTGTAAAAGGTTTGCCAAGCTAATGTAGTCAAGATACTAAATGAGTATGATGGGAGAACTTAGCTATTTTCTGGGCCTTCAAGTCAAGCAGAATGAAGAAGGAATCTTTATTTGTCAATCTAAGTACACCAGAAATTTGGAATGCAAGACTGTTCAAGTGCATCTACTCTTATGACCACTGTAACAAAATTGGATAAGGATACTGGTACATCAGTAGATATTACTGATTACAGAGGTATGATTCGCTCATTACTCTATCTAACTGCAAGTAGACCTGATATCATGTATGCTACCTGTCTTTGTGCAAGATTTCAAGTAGATCTAAGATAACCTCACTTAACAGTTGTGAAAAGAATTTTCAAGTACCTTAAGGGTACAGCTGATCTGGGATTGTGGTATCCTACGGAATCAGACTTTAAGCTAATAGGTTACTCAGATGCAGATTTTGCAGGGTGCAAAATTGACAGGAAAAGCACAAGTGGAAGCTGCCAATTGGTTGGAGGCAGATTAGTTTCTTGGTTTAGCAAGAAACAAAAGTCAATTTCCACATCAACTGCAGAGGCATAGTACATTGCTGCAGGAAGCTGTTGTGCACAGATTCTTTGGATAAAAAATTAGTTACTGGATTATGGGTTAGAATTTTCTAAAATCCCTATTTACTGTGATAATCAAAGTGCTATTACTATGACAGGTAATCCAGTTCAACACTCAATGACAAAGCACATCAGCATTAGGTACCACTTCATAAGGGAACATGTGATGGAAGATACAGTGGAATTGTATTTTGTTCCAACAGATCAACAACTAGCAGATATCTTCACAAAACCACTATGTGAAGCTACTTTTACAAGATTGGTAAATGAACTTGGAATAATTTCAGGTTCTTTCTCTAAATCTGCTTAGTTTATGTTCTGATACATCAGACTTTCTAATCAGTATTTACAGATATTACTATCTTTATGTAATCTGTGATTAAATTGAAATTTACCTAAGTGCTGATTGTTGTTTGATGTGAATTTCTAAACTCTGATAGTGATATGAATGTTTCTGTGACAATTCAATCCAATGAGGATAACTGTGCTAGATGCTGACCTAGTAGTCTCTAATATCCTAAAGATCCCTTGTTTGAATTAATTATTTATGTGGAAATCTTTTAACACAAGTAAATTATGATATTGAGCTTGGTTAGGTTTACTTTGTGTATCTTATTACTAAGTCAAAAACTAGAATAGTGCTTCTTATCTGTTAAGTTCTGATGTTGGTAAATCTTATGGATGTAATAAGTGCTGATAAGCCTCACCCATCAAAAGAAAAGTAAAGAAAAGAAATAAATATCAGGTACTCCTTTGAGATCTAGAGAAAAATATATGTGGAAGGGAATACCCAAGTGCATTGCTGGTATTAAGTAATATGCATTAGAAAAGCAAAATAAAATTTTCTTGGTGACTTTTCACATTCTCTGATTACTGGAGAAATACTCTGATAATAGCATAAATTCTGATAAGCAGTCGTGACTCACTTACACTGAGAAGCCACTGTAAAAAGGAATTTCAAAAGATGCATAAATGAGAACAAAACAGTTGAGGTGGACTCATGCATGAACTCATTCTATAGTAGACTTCAGACTAATGACAGATTTTGAGCAAAGTTCTTAGTTATGCCTTATTTCTAAGATGTACTGAAGTGAATCAGACTTTACTCTTTGTCTGATATTTAGCTTAATGAAAACACTTACACTCCATATGAATGATGAAAATTACTGTGGTGATCAATGTTATTTTAGATGAACAGTTTAAGTGTCAGTTGTATAAATTCTGAGGACAAGTTCTGATGGAAGTTCTGATGATTAAGTTGTGTTGAAACCATATTAGTATTTGTTTGAAGAATTATAGAAATAAACATTCACTTTTGAGTGAAGAAGCCATATTATGATGACTTTTAAATTCTGATAATAATCATGTTCTGATGCTTAGGTGGTAGTATTTATTTTCTTGATTTATTTTTGACAATACTTCAACGGTTATATTTTATCAGAATATTGGTTTAAGTGAGATAAAGACAGTAATACTGCATGGCTGACAGGTGTAACGTCTGTTCCACTTCTCAATAACTGTTGTCAAGTGGCGTGTATAAGTAAAAGAGAGAAAAGATTTTAAATCTTTTACTTACTTTTTTATTCTATACTCTCTCTCTTCTTCTCATTTTCTCACATTCTCTGACGGTTTTCTATATAGACATTTTATCAAACACCTTTCAGGCACTCTAAATTCTCACTCATTTTCAATGGCACCCAAGGATATAATCTTTAATGGAGCAAAGTTCATCCCCAACAACTATGCTGCCATTCTCACTAAGAGTGAAGCTCCTTCGAAACTTTATTTTATTCAGGATTTCTTATCTCATAGTGAGATCGGGTTCGCTTTGACGCAGCCATCCTATTTCTCTGAAACTCAATTTCTGACGTTTTGGCGTACAAGACTTTATGATGATGGTGGTAAGGATGGGACTCCAAGCATCGTGTTTACAGCAAAGGAGGTTGAGTATGTTGTTACTCCGACAACAGTTCAAAAAGCTTTACACCTACCTGAAAGCTGTCAATTTAGTTATGCTATTGGGGAGCCATTGCTATAGCAAATGATGGCTAATCTTGGGTATGAAAAGAGTTTGGCTAAGTCGGGTCAACTCAAATGCCCATATATTCGAAAGGAATGGAGCTTTTTCTTCGATTGCATCACGAAGACGTCTGCCAACAAGTGCTCAAATTTTGATACCATTCCTATTCTGACACAACAAATTGGATATAAACTCTTAAACCAGTCTCATTTTGATTATGCAAAGACTGTGTTATGTTTTATAGGAGATAGAATGAAAGTGGACATGAATGTAGTTTACTTTGCTAGGTTCTGTCAGTTAATTTACAATAACTGTACATCATATGAACCACAATTAGCAAGTGAACAGATAGAACCATATAGATTAGCTAAGAGGGCTTTTACTGATCTTTTAATTGCTGATAACAAGAAGGGAGTTTTGAGACCCCATAGCATTCCTTTATTAGTAATACAAGCCCTTGTAAATGCTGATGCTGCTACCTATTCATTGCTATATCCTGATGTCCAACCCACCAAACACAACAGCCATCAGCACCTACTACTGTCACTCAACAAACACTCACATCAGACCATGTCACCCGACCATCAGCACCTACAGTGCAACCTTCTTCTTCTAGAGCAAAGAGGACAAAGACTGACCTCAGACATAAAAAAAGAGAAGGAAGATGATTCTGAGAGATGAATCAGAAGATGAAGCACAAGTTTAACAATTAGAACCTGTTGCTCAAGTAGCTGAGAAGGTCTCTTTTTAGAAAGCTCAAGAAACTGGGAGTTCTAGGCCCCTAAAAAGGCTTAGAAAGCTAAACTCTGATGATGAAGCTCCCAGAGTTTCTCCATCAGCTAAGAAACTTAAAAAGCATAGAGCAAGGAGTGCTGTAAAATCATCAAGTTCTGATGAAGAAATGGAAGCAGCAGCTGAGGAAGGAGGTCAGGAATCTCTGATCTCAAAAGAACCAGTTGTAATTAAATCTCTTCCCAGTGCTACATCACCAAATTCAAGAGCCAGAGACTGCTACATCACCAATGCCTACACCTCCTATGTCTCCTATTCACTCTCTAATACATGCTGAAAATCCAGGCATAAGTGCTGAAATAGATATTCACAACTTGAATGTACCTGAAGTTCTGTACTTAGAAGCTCCAACCATTTCTCAATACACTCCACCAGTAACTCCACTGATAGATGCAAATGTTAATGCAGAAGAATCTTCTATTGCTTCACATATAATTGTTCTATCACAAGATGCTGATACTGAAGATTCTGCAAGTTCTGTTGAAATAAATGCTGAAAATACTGGTGAAGCTGCTACAAATATAAATGCTGATACAGCTGGTCCTTCAGGACATGCACATCTACAAACATTTAATAAAGCTGATTTGATTAAAACGTTTGTGAGAGAGGATGCACTAGTACCTTGGAGTGAAACTTCAAGAGGAAGAGAATGGATCAAGGAGTGGAATAAAGTTGATTGTTTTCCTACTGCAAATATTCTTGTTGAGCACCTGGCTAAAGCTGATGAGATGCTGATGAATGATGACTTCAAAGCACAGCTCAGAGTTACTGCATTGAGTACCAGAAACCTTCAAGGTCAACACTCAATAACTCAAGCCAAGGTGAACAAAATTCAAGAAACACTGATTCAGCAAGACATGAACTTTACACTGGATAAGAACAGATTTTTCAAGCCTGCCTTTAACAGAGTTGAGGGTATTGAGAAAGCTCAGGAGAAACAGCAAGCTCAGATTGCTGAAGTACTAAAGAATCAAGCTTCTCAACAAGTTCAACTAAATGAAATCCAATCTTCAGTGGAACTACTTCTCTCTCTCCTACTACCTGATGATGCCAAAAAGGGGGAGAAGGTGGTTAAGTCCAAATGCTATACTGATTTAGCACTGAAGAAAAAGGATGATGGAAATGATGACCACGAAAACTCTGAAAAGGGTAGAGGTCATGGTCAAGGCAAAGGCTCTTCATCCAAGAAAGCAAGAACTTCTACACAAAGATCAAGCTCTGATGCTGATAGAAGAATAAGTTTTGATAAGCAAGTTCTGACTAAGCCTGATATTCTAATACAGGGTGAAAGTCAAGAATCACAGAAGTTTATGCAGACACTGAAGCTCAAGGGGAAGCAAACATCAGTCTACTATCAAGACCCCAAGATACAGAAGCTGGATGAAGAAATTTCAAAAAGACTATTTCTCAAAGACAATCCAGGAATGGACTTTGAAATTCTGAAGGAAGAAGAAGCCAGACTTAAAGCAGAAAATGTCAAATCAAATTCTAAAACTCAAGTCATTGCAAAGAAACCACCTAAGCCTAAGGGCATTGTGATCAAAGAGAGGACAGATACTGAGGCATCTAAGGCCAAGTCCAAATCACAGGTGGAAGTTGATCCTAGATTCAAGGGTAAGGAAAAAGTTAATGAACCTGTAAAGGGATATATGCCAACTATGGATCTGGAAGCAAAAACTGATGAAGATACTAGTCTGATTTTGAAGAAAAAGAATATTCAAACAACCTCTAATAGAGCTCATGTTGTTCAAGATGAGGACTTAGTAAATTCTGATATTATAATGAAGCAAACAGCCTATGACAGAGCTCAAGTTGTCTTAATATCAGAAGATAAAGGAAAGGAAACCTTTGACATTGCTCATGTTAAACCTTCAAAAATTATACAACCTGGGTTTACTAAAGCTCAACAATCTGCTCAACCAATAAAGACTTCAACAAATATTTTTAAGGGTAGATTGCTTCAAGAGAAGGAAGCTAGAGATAAAACAGGATTGGATAATGCTGATGAGAGAAGAGTAAACAACTTTACCTTAGATCCTACATCTCTTTCTGAACCAGGAGTAGGGACAACTCCAGAAAGACTAAATCAATTGGAGTCTTTAAAAATGGTCTACCACTCTGTGTTAAAAGAAGATATCATGTTATACTTCATGACAGATGGGAGGGTATTCCAGATAAGAAAGGATGCTATTCGTTTGAAGTACTTTGAAGAATTGTAACATGTTTTATTTCTACTTCAAGTGAAGAACATGTCAATAGATGGTGCTGCCAGTTACTTAAAATCTATATTCAAAGACAAAAGAAATTATACTCTGTAAAGTCTGACAGACCATACTATCCTAAATACAGAGCTCACAATGGTGAATTAGTTGAGATGAAGCCTAATACTGCCAAGATCACTACATTTTTGGGTATTAAGGGACTTGAATTTAATGTGGAGTCTGACAAAGCTTATCTGATCAGACTGGATCAGGAAATAAGGAAAACAAAGATTAATGATCTCAGGGCTGCTATCTTTCAGACAGGAGAAGATACAGTTGAACTTAAAGATGTTAAAATGAGGATGCAGAATGAACTTGAATATGCTGAGAGAACTCTTTTGAAGAACTATCTCAGAACAACTCCTGGCATTCGAGAGATCACACACTGAAGCCAAGTCAAGGACTACAACTTTTAAATTCTGAAGAATATACAGGCTAAAGCTGATATCAGACTTTAAGTATGGTAAAAGCTACAAGGACTGTGAGTTGTAGTTATCTAGTCAAATTCTCATATGCATTTGTACTTAATGTTTTTGACATCATCAAATATCTATTAAACTTGTATATTATGCTAATTTACAAGTTGGGGGATATTGTTAGATATATTTGTGATGTCATGTCTAATAATGATTTGTGTTTAGTTTTCAGATCTTGACTAACCGGACAAATCATGACTTAACTGGAAATTAGTACTTATACTGCAGTCAGAACTTAAGATATCAGAACTTAATTTATCAGAACTTAAGATATTGGAAGATATTTATCCGAAGATAATATCAGGACTTAAGAAGACTTTCAGATAAGGAAGGCGGCTGATTGAAAGGAAAGAAGATCAAGACTAAAACAAGAAGAGATATGCATGAAGAAGAATTCTATGAAGAATAGAAGACTTGGAGGAAAAGATAACTAATTGATATATTTTAGGATGCAGACTTATATTCGATATCAATTAGAAGATTATCTTATAACTTTGTGTCTATATAAACACAACATAGGGTTTACACTATATGTGTTATCTTAATCGAGAATATTATTCATTATAACCCTAGCAGCTCTCGTGATATTTGTTCATCAGTGAGAGAGAACGGTTCCATTGTAATACTGTTTTATTAATAAGATTATACTGTGTTTCATACTTGTATTATTAATTTGATTTGATTGTAGTATACACTGTATTCAACCCTCTTCTACAGTGTGTGTGACCTAACATAAGCCTCTCCATTCCAACATCAACTTCTTTGGCTTTTTCTTTTTGAACAGCTTGAACAGATGCTTAGGCAGATAATGAGGACCTTAATAACCTAGCCTCAATCTCCTCCTTAAGCTTGTTAGCAGGAAATATAAGAGGTGTAGGGATTTCAGGCCTAACAACTTCTGGAAGTGCATGCAGTGGAATATTGAGTGAACCCATGATAGCTCCCAATGACACTGAATTCTTTATTTGTAGATGTTGATGAGATTCCATCAAGGTTTGGATAACTGCCTGTTGACTTTAGACCAGAGCTATGAGTTGAGATACTTCAGTTGTAAATGACTCATTTATTGACTATAAAGTGGAGACTTGAGTTTGGAGAGCTTGAATTTGTAAGTTGGTGGATGTTGACAATGGTTGTTAAGATGTTGTGGATAGAGAAGTGCCAAATGTAGCTTGTACAACTTCCCTAATGCCTTCCATCAATAGAGCAGATGGTTCATATCTTTTCTGATGAAGTTGCTCCAATTTGACCCTGATGTCATTATTGCTAGTGATTTGCTGCTGGATAACTTCATGCAAGGCTAAGAAAGATTCCCTAAGATTTTTGATGCTCTTATCCATAGATGAAAAATCAAATCTGGCCATTTGATAAGTGAATCTAGAGAATTTTTGCTTGATTTCCACCTGAGAAGGAATGATTTCATCTAGCTTGTCCTTGTCCAGTTTCCTTGTCTTGTCTTGATGATCAATCAGAGTCAATTTGAGAGCTTTACCAATGAGCTGAAAGGCTTTAAGTTGAGATTTATAGACATCTATGATTGCATCATAGACTTCTTATGGAGTTAGAGTTTTGGAATTGCTCCAGAGGGATGGTGATGTACTCTTCTCTAAATCTGGCCAAAACCTCATCCATTTCAAGATGAAAGTTTTTATCCAACCAGGAATCACAGTTGCCATCATGTTCAGATTCATTTACAATCTTTGCTTGCTGTTCTTGAATCTCTGTCTAATAGGTGATCATGATAGCTTGATAATCTTGGTTAGGCATATTTGAGGTAAGAAACTGTTGAGAAATTTGAGCAAGTCCAGACAGCTGATCAACCACTAGATCATTCATTGTTGTTAGTTGAGATTCTGTTCCTTGCAGCCACTAAGAAATAAAATGAGGTTGAGTTTGAGTGGGGTTGGAGGTAGATGGTTGGTCATTTAGATTTGAGGAAGAGGGTAGAGTCTCAATAGAACCACCTGTGACAGATGTCACAGTTTGACTCATAGGTTGAACTATGGTTATGAAAGTTTGTTGTTCTCCACTTGTGGTGGGAACCTCCATTGGAATTGGAGGGGAGTTGACCAGGTTACTATCATGTACCTTGGCCTCAAACCCATTTACTTATTTTAAAGCACTATCACTTGAATGTGATGTACTTGCCTCCCCCATAGTAGGATCATTGAAAATTGAACTCCTAAATTGAATTATGAGTGTAATTTCAACTAGGATTTTGAGGGAAGTTGTTCCTTTAAGAGGAACCTCCAATTGAGTTGGAGAGGATTTAGATAGCTCCCCCTCAGGAGTATTACCCTCAAATCTTACAACTTGTGAAGGTTGATTTGCACATGAAGGTGCATTTGAAACCACCACAGGGCTTCTAGTAAAAATTGATGAAACCCCTGCGGTTGTGCTGGTGTCATTAAGGTTTATCCCAGCATGTAGCCTCTCACCAATTAAATTTGGGTCTTGGGTGGTGAACACAGTCTCTTGAACCATGTCACATGATGTTGGCAACACTTGAGAATTAGATTCAAGTGTTTGATTGAATGAAGAAGAAATTTGAGAGATTAGATTTTTAATTTTAGAGTTGAGTGTTAGCAGCTCCCCCTGAATAGATGAGGGAGTTTCAAAAGATGTGCTCTCTTTGTGTGTGCCATCCTTATTTCTTCTTTCATACACTTAAATTTATTCAAGTATTGGTGCTGACACTTTAGATAGTGCACCAGGGATGGTGCTCTTTTCAATAGAGACATCCTGTTGAGAGGATGCCCCTAGAGTCTGTTTTAATCCCTCTTTTTCAACTACATCCTTTTGGTAGGAAGTAGAGGTAGCTTGAGTAATCAACTCAGTTTGTTTTGACTTCTTTGGTTTCTTGACCAAGGTTGACTCTGAAACTGTTTGATCCTCACCAGTCTCATTTATCACAGTTAATGGTGCCTGTTTTCTCTTCTTTTTACTCACTTCACCCTTTTGAGATGATAAAGTGGTTGGTTTCCTAGATGTTATAGGTAAAGGAGAAGGAGTCTTAGTATGGGAAGGCCCTTGTTGGTGTTCCTGTGTTTGTACTTCCACAGGGACATGAGCCATTATTACACTAGATTTAATGTTAGACCTCATGTTAGGCATATGGTAAGGGTAAGTCCTGAATCTCTCCATTTAACATGTGAATGTCATGCACTTTATAATAACTTTGGACACTTTATTATAGTTGCCTATTTGTGTTCTATCTATACCATTTAACATGTGAATGTCATGCACTCTATAATTTAAAGCAGACATTGTGAATCTAGGAAGAAAGATTTTCTTACCTCTTGATGCTAAGGGCATTGTGAGCCTGGTGCTCAGCTCCTCCATGATGAGATGACCTACATTGAGGTGTCTGTTGTGGGCCATTGAGAACACCAGCTTCTGGATAATACTTGAGATGTTGTCATACCCTGTCTTTCTACAAGTGAAGGCCCTTACAATAGAGTCAAATAGAAAGGACCATTTCCTTCTCAAGTTCTTCTTGTTCAGGCTTGCTAAGTTGATCTTCTCACTATAGTTGATAAAGTCCATGAACTCAGCTAGCTCTTATTGAGTAGGAACCTCTACCATCTTGTTAGTAGGGATGCCCAAAGCCACATTGACATCATCCTAAGAAAATTCCACTTGTTGGCCTCTAATGGAACAGTTGACCATAATTGATACAGCCTAGTTTTCATGCACCACAGTCCTCACCATGG
Organism: Apium graveolens; assembly: GCF_009905375.1. Lineage (NCBI taxonomy): Eukaryota > Viridiplantae > Streptophyta > Magnoliopsida > Apiales > Apiaceae > Apium > Apium graveolens. The sequence continues at coordinate 27,308 of NW_027417961.1, forward strand.
TTGTGTTTCAAAAATCCCTGAGAACATCCAAGTATAAAACTGGATTTGCAGTTAGAGCTCCTGCAAAGTATGTTTCAGAAAGAAACTTCAAAAAACTCTTGAAAGTATCAGGAGCTTTATTTACATCTGTAAATGCAAGATATTTGGTTCCTTCCTTTGGGATAAAGGGTATAATTGTGTTTGATGCCATTGTCAGTGATTGAAAAATTAGGTCAATTGAGATTTTGAAAGCGTAAAGAGGTGTATATCGAGATATCTGGGTATTTATAGTAAAAGGTAAATGACTTATCGAGAACTCAAAATAAACGTTTGGAATTTGCTTATCGAGAAGTCTTATTGAGAAAATAGATACATATCGATATGTAATTTTCCTGACTCTTATCGAGAACTAGAAAATGATTTATCGAGATGTCAAAAAAATACCTAGTTTGTCCAAAATGGACTGAAATATTCCAACTTGTAATTGATTAAATCAATATAAAATTTGAGCTAATTTATTTCAAAAGTGTTATACTCACTACAGGAAAATAAGGCTAAATTCAACCGACCTAAATTCGGCCGATTTCGCTTATTTCATTGGGCACGGCTAAATACAACTGCCAGTGGTCGAATTTAGTAATAAATACAACCGGATTTTTTGTGCGGTTGAATTTGACTCCATCAGAAAATGGAGGGAATTTTCCCGCCATCTGAATTATTTTGCGCTCCTAAATTCAACCGCTAACGGTCGAATTTATCATTGCCAAATGGCGGGATATTTTCCCGCTCTTTTTGTTTGAATTTATTAAAATGGTAAAAAACGATTTCAATCATAATTGGTTAAAATAATAAAATAATTGCAAGTGGTTGTATTTAGTAAATGCAAAAATGTAAAGAATACTTAAAAATATAAATAGTATTATATATTATAAAAAAACATATATTTATATAAAAGGATAACATTCATCACGTGTACTAATATTTATGGTGGTGAAAAAAAATATACATTATGGGAGAATTTTATTTTTTTGTGTTTGATAATATTCTAAAATTTAAATATTTGTTTAATATATTTGAAAAATTATAAGAAACTTAAAAGAGTTTCACGTCTACGTGCTTCATTTAATATATTTTTTTTAAAAAAATTAAAGAATCGATATGGGGCTTAACACTAGTGAGAAGTACTAGTCAAATCACTCGTTGACTGTTAAAATAGCAAATCAAATGATTTTTTTTTGAAAATTTGGCCATCCGTACGATTGGATATACAGGTCTTGACATCCGTACGGTTGGATAATTCATAAATATCTTTAAAAAAGTGAAATATCAACATGAGACTAAACACTAGTAAGAAGCACTAGTCAAATAACTGGTTGACTATTAAAATAAAAAGACTAGATGAATTTATTAATTTCTAAATATTTTGTCATATCACTAATATATACATGTCCTGACATCCATACGGTTGGATAATTCACAAATATTTTTTTAAAAAATTCGAAACATCGGCATGACACTAAACACTAGTAAGAAGTACTAGTTAAATAACTTGTTGACTGTTAAAATAGCAAACTAAATAAATTTATTATTTTATGATTTTTTTTCTAATCACTAAAATATACAGGTATGGTTGGATAATTCATAAATATTTTTAAAAATTATAAACATCGACATGGGACTAAACACTTGTAAGAAGTACTGGTCAAATAACTTGTTGACTTTTAAAATAGCAGACCAAATGAATTTATTATTTTCTGAAAATTTTGTCATATCACTAATATATACAGTTCTTGAAATCCGTAAGGTTGGATAATTCATAAATATTTTCTAAAAAATTATAACATCGACATGAGACTAAACACCAGTAAGAAGTACTAGTCAAATAACTAGTGGACTGTTAAAATTGCAAACCAAATGAATTTATTATTTTCTGAAAATTTTGTCATATCACTAATATATATAGGTCTTGATATCTGTATGGTTGGATAATTCATAAATATGTTTTAGAATATAGATATATCGACATGAGACTAAACACCAGTAAGAAGTACTAGTTAAATAACTGGTTGACTGTTAAAATAACAAACCAAATGAATTTATTATTTTCTGAAAATTTTGTAATATCACTAATATATACAGATCTTGACATCTGCATGGTTGGATAATTAACAAATATTTTTTAAAAAAATCGAAACACAACATGGGACTAAACACTAGTAACGAGTACTAGTCAAATAACTTGTTGAGTGCTAAAATAGCAAACCAAATGAAGTTATTATTTTTTGAAAATGTTTTCATATCAGTAATATATACAGGTCTTGACATACGTACTATTTGATAATTCATAAATATTTTTTAAAAAATAAAAATATCGGCATGATACTAAACGCTAGTAAGAAGTACGAGTCAAATAACTTGTTGACTGTTAAAATAGCAAACCAAATGATTGTTAAAATAACTAGTTGACAGTTAAAATAGTAAACCAAACATCAATAAGGGACTAAACAGTAAATACTAGTTATGATAAATTTAACCGCACTCTCATATTGGTGGAATTTATGATAAAATTAGAAAACTTAGTATTTTTGATAGTTTCTGTATATAATTTTAGTTCTTACAAAAAGTATTTATATGGTAAAGGAATTTTCAAACAAATTTATTTTATTTGTTGCATTAAAAAAATTAGATATTTATCATACAAACTGTAATTTTTTTTAAAAATAATTACGAGAGTGCGGGTAAGGCATATTAGATCATCCTAGCTGCAATTTTATTTAATACAAAAATATATGTGGTAAGAGAATTTTTATTTTTATTTAATTTTATTGGGTACTTTTTAAAAAATTAAATAATGTGTAAATAATTTTAAAAATTATAAATCAATTAAGTTATAAATTGGCAATCCTAAATTCGACCAATGACAGTTGAATTTAGTGCCATGTCATTGATCCATGTTAATAAGATCCAACGCACCTTATTAAACCCCTAAACAAATAATCTAATGGTGTACTCTCTCTCCATTCTCTCTCCGAGTCCCCTGTGACATAAAAACATCACCTCCCCAGTCCTCTTCCCCACTCTCTCTCTTTCTCTCCATCTCTCTCTCCATCCCTCATTTCGTTTCTCTCTGCTTATAAACTATAAACACACATATAATTAACAACACATAGATATATTCACTGTACACTGTACATTTATTGTTGGTTATTCCGGTCAGGTACAGGTCCCATCCAACCCTAAAAATGTTCGGCTGCAAAAAGATGTCGAAGTAGAAGTAAACTTGAATGCCATACTAGCAGGACTAGAAACACCTGGAGCTTCCTTCCTATACATTTTCGGCCGACGAAATGCATTGACACTACTTGCGAGGAGCATGTTAATGTTCTGTCTTTATCAAATACTGGTCTTATTATTATATCACAATACTTGTCTCCAAAAGTCACTAATGGGCCAACCATTTTCTCAAACTGTGATAACAGGGCCTTATCACCTACTATATGACTTGAGCATCCATTGTCTATGATCTATATGGCCTTCTTCACTTTGCCTGAATACAATGATGATTAAGTATGTTTTACTACCCAAGTAGTATTGGGTACTTTTTTCTTGTTAACAGATTTGGTAGAAGTAGAATTTGATGATTCAGAAAGAATAGAATTCATTAATTGATGAGCATTTTCATTTTTAGCCGATGACTCAATGTTGACTTCTTTAAGATCTACTCTCAGCTTGTGGCAACTTGTCATTACTTTCATGTTACAAGGTATACAATCAAACTTGTCAGAGAATGAGTAGTGAACATTAGCCTTTGCTTTATTATACTTACATACTCCCACTCCTAGCTTGCTAACAACCTTTTTGCAAATGTGAGTTAGATGATTAACAGAGCCACACTTTTGACACTGTTTTCTGGGAGCATCTGTAACAAATGTAAAGTTATTGCTTTTGTTTATTCCAACCTTCCCATTTCTGTTTTTCTTCTTCTTTCCTGTATTCTCAGTCTTAACCTCCCTGATTAACTTCTTGGGGGCTTTGATCTACCATGGGCTTCTTCTCAGTTTTAGAAGGTGGAGTTGTTTCTGTGTATTTCTTTTCTTTGTCCTCATCAGCAAGTTCTTGCTTTATGATCAATTCCTCTTCAATGAAATTTACTTCATATGCTTTGAACGTAGGTAAACCAAACTTTCTCAGCATAGCTGGGACATCTTCACTTATAGTTGTTTTTCCCTTATCACCTTCAACTTTCTTGTTGCTCTTCAACGTATCATAATCCAAGCCAATAGCTATGTTAGCACAAGGCTTGTTCTTCTCATGGTACTGACTAACTAGCTGAGATGTATTTTTAAATGATTTCAGTTTCACCTCATTCTTCTCTAGATTTTCCCTCAACACAACTTCTATCTCGATAGCACACTTTAGCTTATTCTTTAGATATTCATTTTCTTGCTTGACAGTTTCAAGCTCAACAAGCTACAGTTCCAGATCTTGTTTCTCAATCTCAAGTTTCTCATTAGCTTTTGATAACCTACCGACCTCCACAGTAGCTGCTACCATGCTTGTATGGATGTGTAACATTTCTATGCTCATCTTTTCAATATGTTAGGCCCTTTTACATGCTTTTTCATTTTAATTCATGCATACTAACTCAGCTTCTAAGTGATCATTTCTTTTCCTTAGTTTATTATTCTCAGAAATTATATTATAATATTCAATAGACTTACTCTTAAAAGTGACAAGCAAAAAATATAAGAAAGTTTTTAGTTCATATAAATTATTAGTCTCAACAGCGAAAATAATTGAAGGTACCTTATCAGTTCCTGACACTTTCTCTCCATAAGTTTCCATGAGTGCATATCATTCTTCATCATTTTCAGTTCCCGATGAGTCCATCCAAACTTTGTTGGAGTTTGTTGTGACAAAAACTTTTCTAGTTAATTTAGGGAACTCAGTAGCCAGATGTCCCCTTTATTGCAGTTGTAACAAGGCACCTTGGTCTTGTCAAACTTCCTTCCCTTGGAGTATTATCCTTCTTTCTTTCTGAACTTGCCTTTGCCATCTCCATATTACTTTTTGTTAAAACCACCTTTCCTTTGTGGTTTTTCAAACCTCATCCTTCTAAAGCCTTTTGATAACTTATTATTTGTTTAGAATGTTTTAATATTATTTTAATTAAAAATTCACCCAAAATGCCGTCTCTTTTTAAATAGTAATAGAATGAATGCTAATCATTTTGTAGAAATTGTTTATCATTTGAGTAAATTTGAAGTAAAAATTATTTGAAATCTGTGGGAAGAGGGAGAAAGTAAAATATTAATTTTTTGGATGAGGCCGAAGTGGAGACAACCTCAAGAAGTGTTAACATTGTGGGTGCTCTAAGGAGCCGGATTTAATTTAGATATATTAATCCAATAATATCTCAATGATATTTCTCCATTCTCATCAATAGTAGTAAGAGTTGGTACCTTTGTTTTTGATGAGGATGACTCTCCTTGCTCCAAGGCCATGAGTTCATAGTTTCCTACTTCCTCATCATCATCATTTAATGAATCATCCCAACTCTTTCCTTCTGCAATATAAGCTTTACCCTGTTTCTTTCTTAGAAGAGCCTCATACTTTGCCTCCAATTCAAGATAGGCCTTGTCATTTTTCACCTACTTAGGTTTCCTGCACTCTGTAGTAAAATGGCCCAATTCATCACAATTGAAGAACATGATCTTTGACCTGTCAACAAATCCTGTTTTGTAGTCATTTTTGCTGTCAAAGTTATATTGTACTTTTGCCTTCCAGCTGCTGTCCTTGTTGAATGTTTGTCCCTTATTTTTGAAGAACTTTGGCTTCTTTACTCGAATGTTAGAGAATTTCTTTGCTAAGTAAGCCATGGACTGATCTAACTCATCTATTTCATCCAAGGTATAGAATTCATCCTCTTCAAGTTTAAGAATAACTTGCTTCTGTGGTTCCTTATTCTTTTACTCATTATTTGAAACAACTGGAGTCTGGATTTATAGTTCATCATCAGATGACTGGCTGTCATTTATAATTAGTGCACTTGATCCATCAATAATGTGCTCTTGAACATCTCTTATATATATATTTTTTGGATCATTTCCAGTTCATAGGTTTTTAGAATACAGAATAAAACCTCTAGTGTCATTCTTCTCAAGTCTCTCCCTTCTTTTATAACTGAAATCTTCTGTTCTAGATGATCAGAAAGGGTGAGCAAAAAATTCAAGTTAAGCTGCTCAGCTTCATAGTATTTGTCATGAAGCTACAAGTCATTAATCAGCTTATTGAATCTTTCAAAAACATCAATTATATTTTCCTTTGGTTTTGCCATGAAACCCTCATACTGAGACACCAATATTCTCCTTTGATTGGATCTAACTTCCTCAGTACCTTCACACAAAATTTATATTTTCTCCCAGATCTGTTTAGCTGTGTCACAGTTGACAATATTATTGTACATGACATTGTCAAGTGACTTTATCAGAATTAATTGCAGTCCACTATCTAGAAAGACTTTCTCTTTCTCAGTTTCAGTGTATTTTGAAGGATCTTTAGGACCATAGTGAGATGGGATGACCATATCTCCATCTGTAGATTCTTCAGTTCTTTCCATAGGAATGAAAGGTCCATTTTTCAGAATCTGGATGTACAAGGGATTGGTCATCCTTAGAAACAACATCATCTTTTTCTTCCATAATGTCTAGTTAGTTTTATTAAAGCCTGGTATCTTGATACTGCTAATCTTTTGTGTATTCATTCTTCCAAGATCTTTAATCTGTTTGCTTTCAGATTTTGCTCTGATACCACATGTTAGGTAATGAATACAATACAGGGGGGTGAATGTGTTTTGGATATTTTTTAAGGCTTTTTGAATGTTTGTTACTTGGTTAATAAAGCAGATTAGAAATATAGTAATATTATGTTAGCTGAAATAAAATAGTGCACACAATATTTGAAAACTCACTTAATTTTGTATTAAAATCAAACTAGTGTTTTCCTACAAATCCCGGGTTCTTTATAAGTAAAGAACTCAGCTTCTTTCTTGAGAGAGTTACAAGAAAAACTAGATCTATTTTTGTTACTACTAAAACAAACGACCAGTGTTTACATTATAGATTATTAAACCAAGGTTTACACAACATGTAATAAGATGTACTAATTAAACCCTACTTTAAGTTATCTCTAAAGCTTTCCATTTCTGGCTTAGTGTATCTTTGCAAAATGTGTAGTTCTGTGACTTTCCTTTGTCAGTTAATCTTGGCTTTTGATCTTGCATTCTTCAAGTTACTTTTGTAAAATTTTCAATTTAAGTGATTAGATCATTTGTTGATTTATAATCTTGAATATTTAAATTATCTGCATTCTATACTTGATGTTCATATCGAGATCTCCAGTTTGTTGTATAGAGAACTCATATCTTGATAAGTATAATGGCTTGTCGAGATCTCTTAGTTCTCTAAAAGTGTTTTGACTTCTCGAGGTCTCTGAGTTCTCTATAAGTAACTTTGGCTTATTGAGGTCTCCAAATCTCTGCATGTAGAAATAACTTGTCGATATCTCTGATATCTCGAATGAGAAATTGTCTTGTCGATATCTCCAATCTTCATATCTTCATTTTCCTTGTCGATAACTCTTAGTTCTCGATATGCAAAAACGACTTGTCGATATCTCCTATCTTCATATCTTCATTTGACTTGTCGATATCTCTAAGACTTCTCTATAAGCCATTTTGGACTTCTCGATAAGTTATTCTGGAGTTCTTGAATGACTTCTCTATATGACTTGATATGTGATTTGTCGAAATCTTGACTTATAATATTTTCCATATAACAGATTTATTCAACTCCAAGCTTCTGTATTATTTCTCTGAGACATGATCTATCTTGATCTTCTTCCAAAGTTTATTCCTAAGGATTGAACTGTTTACAAAAAAATAATTCAGTATGATCTTTTTAACCATTTTTACAGACTCAAGTAATACAATACATAACATAAATTTAATTACCAATACAACTGAATCTTAGAGCTGTCAGATTGACTTAGTCTTGTTATAGTACATGCATATATTACACAACATAGTCTTATCCTGAAAGTTTGTATCCTGATACATGCAGATCCTGATGAATGAGCATATCCTGACACTTGGAAAAATCCTGACTGACTTGTGCAGATCTAATAATGATCTCAGCAAATCCCAATTTATGACTTGGACATTTTTCAACAATCTCCCCCAATTTATGTTTTGCAGAATAAACATAAATTCTATAGTAATGTCTGATGCCAAAAATAGAAAGACAAAATATAGAATACAATGATTTTAGAGTATACTCAGATATGGAAATTAATCTTCGTGGTTCTTGATAAATTCTGAAGTATATCTGGACAAATGCCTTGACTCTATCATCTATCTTCTTCAGTAGTAGCTGCTATAGTCTTTTCTTCAAGTTTCTCTCATAATCTGTTTCCTCAGACAACTGATATATTGCAGCTCTCAACATTCCAATTGGAGTTCTCTCTATCATCAACTCATCTAATGACAAATAGCAAGGCTTCATTTCATCAGGATTCATAGTTAAATGCCTTTGATTCCAAACAGTTTCAAATAATGTGGCTCCCTTTTTCATATTTACCTCCTAATTATTGAAGTTCATGTAAGTAGAAATATAGTGTCCAATGTACTGTATCCACTTGTCAAGAATTCTTTTTCTGATAGCATAGAAGATTAAGTCTGACCATTCCTTGGATGCTTGATTTCCAACCCTCAACAAATAATGAAAGTACTTGAGTTCTTTGGTTAACATCATCAGTTCATCAAGTGAAAGAAATTGAATTTGATCACCCTATAATAAAAGAAGAATATTCTATTTTAGATCTGATCCATCATGTCTATTAAGAATGATTTTCATAGCTTCAATCCTGTCCAAGTGATTAGCTATAACTTCCTGATCAGGTCTGCCAACCAAAGTGAAATTCATTATTCTTATATTGATCAGTTGTGCTTCATGATGCCCAATTCCTGTTTTTGAGAATGGATCAGATAATTTAAGAGCTTGGGCCTGTCCAAGATGGTGTATCATCATTCCTAACCATAATGTTAGGCTTAGGTAATCCTTCCTCCCTTATTCCTCCTGGAGTAAAAACCATCTCCTTTTTGCACTTCAAATCATCAATTTTTCCCACTTTTAGTTGTGCTTTAATTTTGGAAAGTTATAAGCTCTTATTTTAGATATATCTCTCAGTTCTTTCCTGTTAGTGCATCTCCATCTATTTCTGCCAGACCTCCACAACATATTTTTGAATTCTTGATTAGCCATGTTGAATGCTATTCTGATTTCCCTTTTTATCTTCTTTTTCAATCTCAGAATTATAACAGTCAATATAAGAAGACAAAATTTAAATATTTAAGTACTCCAAGATAACTTCCTCTTCATCTTCAACCAAGTCAGGAATAAACCATCTGTCAGGATCAGGAACTGATATGTCAGGATTTGTAATTTCAGGATTTCTTGTGTCAGGATTTTGACTTGAGTTGGCAGGAGCTGGTTCAATTTGAAGTTGCCTTAGTCTCCTAGCTAGTTGAGTCTCAATTTTTTCATCACCTTCTAATCTATAAAGATTTTGATTTGGGATCTCAACTGATCTAGGCATAAGATTAAGAAACATAAGATCAATAAGTACTTTAGGAGCCTGAGACTGAGATATCTCAGGTATTTCTTCAATCCTTACCCCACATGATCTAGTTCTTCTTTGAGAAGGAACAACTGCTTGCTGAACAATTTTTATAACCTTTCCTCTACCACCTCTCCTACCAGCTTTAGATCCCCTAGATTTACCTTTTCTTCTAGGGGCAGTTTTATTTGTAGTTTGAAGTTGACTGAGATTTTCCTCCTATTTCCTGATCCTTTCTTCATTTGTCATGTCAGGAAATTCATCATCTAAATGAATAAGATCTATCCTCTCTTTTAAATCCTCAACCCTTCTATCTTTGTGGTAGAAAGTTACGATAGTACCAGCCTTTATTCTGAAAGTCCTTTAATATCTCTGAGCATCATCAAGATTATCAATTATCACTTCATTCTCATTAGGAATTGCAGACACAATTTGCTTTTTCATCATGATCTGAGAGTGATTAACTGTTTGAGTCTTTACAGTCTTTGAACCATCTTGAGAGACATGAGTTGACTGTGTGGTTTGATTTTGAGTTTGTATACCAGTTCTAGATTGAACCACCACAACATCAGAGGTCCCTGTACCTTGATTTCCACCATCATTATCAAGATTACCATCTTTCCTCAAAACTGATTCAGGTGCACATTTTGTGTTGGCTACCATCTCCCTTTTTGGCATAAAGACCGTGTAATAAGGAGAAAATGGCATCCAATTGTTGATTTGTAGCATGTTGACTATCTTCAACAACTTCCAATCTCTCTATCATCTGTTTTTGTTTAGACTTAACACTCATCATCCTCGTGACTAGGCTATTATGCTTGTTTGTGCCTTTGATGGTCACATAAAGATTAACAACTTCATCTCTCAAATCAATATTAGAGTATTTCAATGAATAAATAGAAGATTGCATCCCTTTGACCAACATAGTAGTAACTTTGATTACATTCTTCAAGTCAGGATTTAAAGTAGCATTAACAGCATAGTCTGCAAGAACTTGAGCATCATCCATAGAGTTCTCTTCATTAGCCAGCCTTCGGGAATGATTCAACTCATGTGTTCTTTAAGAGTTAAGAATAACATGGCCTGATGGAGATCCAAAAATAATCTGAGCTCGTATGGCTAATAATCTGAGCCTGTATGGCTATTCAACTGAGCCCGTATGGCTAATAATATGAGCCCATATGGCTATTAATTTGAGCCTATATGGCTATAATAATGCTGGTTCATCATCCTTGATGACTGCCATGTTTACTTCTTGCCTTTTCTCTCTTTCCCATCGTGATTTGCTACATTCTGATGCATAGTGTCCCCAGGTGTTACCGTTGTAGCAACTGATCCTACTCTTGTCACGGAAATAATCACCTCTAGTTTTTTGATTCTGAGATGCCAAGAGAAGTTATTGTCTATCTGCGCTCTCAAACCTGCCCTTCATCGTCTCCTCATGAGCTTTAAGACGCCCACTAACTCTTCAACCGTCATAGGTTTTATGTCTCTGAATTGTTCGATATTTGAAGCTATCTGGAGAAATTTATCAGGGACTGCGGCACGTAGGATCTTTCTCACAACGCTTGACTGCTCCATCTCTTCTCCAAGAACCCGTATGTTGGTTGCTATCCCGCTCAACTTTATATAAAAATCATCGATGTTATCTGTCTCCTTCATCGTAAGAGACTCAAACTCTCCTTTTAACGTTTGTACCTTAGCCTCCTTCCGCTCTGCTCCTATACACATGGTTTTAATGGCTTCCCAAGCTTCATTTGCGGTTTCTTTCTCAACAATAATCAGTAGTACTTCTTCTCGCACGCCTTGGTATATAGCTGCAAGAGTTATATGTACCATCCTCTCATCAACAACAGTCTTTGGGTCTTCTTCGATCGCACCCCAAACACCTTGAGCCTTCATGAAAACTTTCATTTTCAGGGACCATGTTGTATAGCCTTCTTTTGTCTTGGTTATCTCCATGATTACATTTTTGTGTTTAGGTTGATATTTAGGCATACAACACGTGGAACTCCGATACCAAATGAAGAAACTGAACACTACAATACAAATATACAGACAAAGGTGTTTACTATTGTAAAACTGGGAAAACAAAATGTATTATCAGTCATAATAAAAAAAATGGTTACAAGGTTAATAAATAGAAACTATGCCTAAAAAGGTGGCATGAAAACAAACACTACTACTAACACGTATCCACTACTGAAACCTTATTCAAACTTCCTAAAAACTCTCTACTGCTGCATGACCAAGTCATGTAAATAAAACACTCCAAATAATAATTATTAAATAATAACTAAAATAAATAAGTTTAGATTAAATCTCAACAATTAGTAGCCCAATTACATCCCATTAATTTTAATCAGACAACGCTTTATTTTAAATCATTTAATTATTCAAATATAAAATAAACTTTAAATATAATTCTGTATAATTTGTAAATATTATAAAATATTTAATAATTGGCACTAGAATTTGGTGCACTTAGACAACTTTAGGTTAAAGTTGTCCAGAAGGACAGAGAACAAATATAGCTATATACTAAATATTGATGTATACATAATTCACTGCATTATATTTATTCTTATAATAAAAGTAGAGCTAGCAATATAAAATATATCTACTTTACCTTCTAAATATATTGTACATAATTATCAGACCCTCATTGAATATGAATAACTTGGAGCAGCTTTTATCTTCTAATTACACGAACTATATATCTATACTCTTATGCTTATTTTACTATCTAAATATCATAGAAATGAATTTTTCAGAAATTAAATAAATACTTTAATTAAAACATGTCTCTAGGACTTTAATGTTTGAAAATAAATTATTATAATATAACACATCTGATTATTTATTTTAAGGTATAAATATTATGAACAAATTTTAATCCGGTCCACCACATATGTTATAATTTTGTATCATTTAGGAAATAAGTATGTAAATCGTATTTTAATAGATTTAATATTTTCAAAAATTAATTATAACTAAATAATTACTTAAACATATAAATAATAAACATAGATAAATTACTTAAAAATATGTTAAAAGCCGTATTTGAATAACAATTTATCTAAGTTTTTATTATTAAAATAAATTTGAATTTCAACTATATATTGTAATATAAAAAAGGAAGGGAAATTACTAAATTGATAAATATGAAAAGAAGCACGGTCTGGTTACCTATTAATTCTGGTTACCTATTAATTAAGTAATATTTGATCAACTTTCTCTTGTTTTCATGAACCATGTATATTGTTAAAGTATTATTTTGTACTAAACTTTTCTATTTTTAACTTATATGATTACAAACTAAACTTCTTGAACTTACTTAACTTTTGCATTTTCCTCAAATGAATATAAGACATAACCATCTAATGTTCCACTTCCACCTCCATCAACTTTTGTCAATGAATATGGTACCTTTTTTTATTAATTACTGGTTCATTATACTGGATTTTATTTGTTCAGGTACTTTTAAAAATTTTAAAAATTTAATGAGAATAAATAATTTTAATTTTTATTCTAATGTAAATATAGAATATATATATTTTAATTTAGAAAAAAAAATTAAAAAGAATTATTTTAGCTTTAAATTCAAAGCACATCTAGGTGTGTCTAAAAGTATATTATATCAAAAAGTTATGATGGATGAGAGGAAGTATATCAATATTTTTTTGTTAATCAGGTGTATCTTTTTCAAATTTAAATTTAATTATCAGTCCCTGCTTTCTTTCTATGACATGAACATGTTGTTACTTTTTGTTTAGTAAAAATAAGAACGGCACTTTCCTGGTAAGAATAAGATAAGTTAATCCGAACTTTCTTCTTTCTATGACATGCATATTTTGTGGCAGGATAAGTCAATTCGAACATTCTTCTTTCTATGACATGAACATATTTTTTCCTGTTCATAAGAAGTTGAATAAATGGTTCAAATGATGTATTCACCTACTACTCAATTGTTAGTAACAAAAACCACATACAAAAGAGATGAGGAACTTAGTGTAGCCGCTAAAAGTAGTTTTAATCCATTTGAAAGATTAATTCTCATGTATCGCTTTCTTTTTAAAATTAAAAAAATATTCAAATAATATATACTTTTCATAGATGACATAAACAAACAGATGTATATTTTGACACACACATATAATTACCAAAAACAATCATATGAAGTGAAACAAAAGAGAGGAAGATTCATACATCCAGGGGCTGGTACACAGGGAGGTTGAGGAGATTGTTCGGAAGAATTTGACTCTTAGATCTTCTCCAAAATTCATTTGGAGTTCTCCACTTCCTTATTGAGCCACTTCCTCCATTTCCTTCTCCAAAATTAGCCTCCCCAACAAATTTTCAACCGTCAATGAGTACCTCTTTGGTAGATGATAATTTTATTTCCTAGAAAACGAGAGGATGGGAGTTTTATGATGGATAGAAATTTGATGTGAAGCATTAGTATTGACTCTTTTGATTTTATAATTGACATAAATATTGTGCACAAGTAGAATATCTCATTTCATATATTAATTTGATAATATAATATTTAGAGTCATTTTTGTTATAAGCCAGAACTATTGTATACAATTGGAATATTTGATTTCATATAGAAATTTATTTAAAAGAACATTATTGAATTGTTATTAGCAAAAAGCTGGTACACAGGGACACCATTAGGAAGTTGATCCTGCAACCGCCGCACTTTCCTTGCCTGAAAAATCAGTTGCAGCTTTCTTTCTATGACATGCACATGTTATTACTTTTTGTTTAGTGGAATTAAGAACCGCACTTTCCTGGTACAGTAAGTCAATCGGAGCTTTCTTCTTTCTATGACACGCACATATTTTCTGGCAGGATAAGTCAATTCGAACATTCTTCTTTCTATGACATGCACAAATTTCTTCCTCTTCATAAGAAGTTGAATAAATGGTTGAAATGATGTTTTCACCTACTACTCTATTTTTAGTAACAAAAAACCACATACAAAAGAGATGAGGAACTTAGTGTAGCCATATGCTAAAAGTAGTTTTAATCCATTTGAAAGATGAATTCTCCTGTAATTATAACAAGAAAGTTCAACCTCCCTTTCTTTTTAGAATTAAAAAAATATTCAAATAATATATACTTTTCATAGATGACATAAACAAACAGATGTATATTTTCACATAGATATATAATTACCAAAAAAATCATATGAACTGAAACAAAAGAGAGGAAGAAGTTTCATACATCGAGGGGCTGGTACACAGGGAGGTTGAGGAGGTTGTTCCGAAGAATTTGACTCTTAAATCTTCTCCAAAATTCATTTGGGCCATGTTTATTTAATGGTATTAAGTAGGGGATAGGATTATAGTCCTTTAAATTTTCCAATCCCATGTTTGTTTTGTAAAAAATTAGTGAAGGTTTATCCAAGTATTATAATCCTTTAAATTATCCTATCACATGTTTGTTTTGTTGGAGTAGAGGATATGATTATAATCCCATCTAATACTTGGTGGGATGACGTATTGTTTTATCCCCTCCTACAAGTCATTTTTTAAAAGATTATAATCCCCCTCATTATTATCCCATATGAAACAAACATAGGATTGGAAAATTTAAGAGACTATATTACAATCCGAAGTATTATCCCACAAAACAAACATAGGATAAAGTTTTAAAGGATTATATTTCAATCCTACACTTAATCCTTTCAAACAAACTTAGGATAGGATTATTTAATCCATAGGACTAATTTTGATGGGATTAGTTATCCCCAGATTATTATCCCGGGAATATAATCCCATGAAACAAACATGGCCTTGGAGTTCTCCACTTATTGAGCCACTTCCTCCATTTCCTTCTCCAAAATTAGCCTCCCCAACAATGTTTTTACCGTCCATGAGTACCTCTTTGGTAGATGATAATTTTATTTCCTAGAAAATGAGAGGATCTGAGTTTTATGATGGATAGAAATTTGATGTGAAGCATTAGTATTGATTTTTTTGATTTTATAACTGGGATAAATATTGTGCACAAGTAGAATATCTGATTTCATATATTAATTTCATAATATAATATTTAGAGTTTTTTTTAGAATAGTCCCTCAAAAAACACCAAAAACTTTTTTTCTTACATCCAACAAAAGAGGTTCTTTTGTTGGATAATAATAAATGAAGCAAAAGAGAGGAAGATTCTGTTGGACCTATTAATCTAAACATAGTTATTTGGGTGATTTGATTTTATTATTGAATAAATCAACGTTGCCTTATTGAACGTTATATTGCAGAACTGGTTATAGTTGTTATTGCGTGTGTTTAGGAATGAAATAAGAGAGAGATAAATTAAGATCAAATGTACTGGTTTGTAGCTCATCAGTTAGACAATCTATATGTAATAGTTATATTCTCATATTGCAGAAGTTAAGGTTTTTCCATATCAGTAGTCAAATACACTTTTGCATTGTTCATTTTCATATTCTTTTCTTTGATCTAGTATCGGAGCAAATTAAACAACTGTGAAGTGCATCCAAAGTTAACAACGAATAGAGACAAACAAGAACAAGGAGGGGTCGTTTGGTCTAAGCTATCCAATGCTATCGAAAACAAATTATACCCCCTGGGCCATAAAGATGAAAGTTTTTATGCAGGCTCATGGGGTTTGGGAGGCAATAGAACCTAAAGATCTGAAAACTACATTAGATGAGAAGATGGACAAGCGAGCATTGGCCATTATTTACCAAGGTATCGCAGATGATATGTTGTTAACAATAGCAGAGAAAAAAACATCCAAGGAGGCTTGGGGGGAAATTAAGACGCTGTGTCTGAGTGCGGATAAGGTGAAAAAAGCTAAAGCTCAAACCCTGAAATCAGAGTTCGAGTCACTGAAAATGTAAGCTACGGAGCAGTTAGATGATTTCTGTATGAGACTAAACGGCTTGGTTACAAATATCAGGGCGTTAGGGGAAACAATTGATGAGGAGTATGTCGTTAAAATGCTACTAGGGGCTGTCCAAACTAAATTCCTTCAAATTGCGTCTTCAATCGAAAAGTTTGGGAATTTGGATACCATGTCCGTAGAGGAGATTATTGGCTAACTCAAGGCTCATGAGGAATGTTTGAATGGACAAACGGAGAACAGTGACGAACAACAACTCTTGTTAACAGAGGATGAATGGCTTAAGAGGGAAAGTAATGACGGGAAACTTCTTCTTACACGAGAAGAATGGCTGAAGAGATCAGGGAAAGATGCCCAAGGCAGTGGGGGTGACTATCACGTGAGAGACAATCGTATGGTTCGTAACAGGAGCCAAGTAAAGTGTTTTAATTGTGGTGCCTACAGTCACTTTGTAAACGAGTGCCGCAAGCCAAGAAAAAATAGACAACAAAGAGGAAAGGCAAACTTGGCTCAGGTAAATAACGAAGAACCCGCACTCTTGATGGCTATGTGCGATAATGGTAAGAAGGATGTGACTGTTGTTATTGAAGGGAAAACTACAAATACCATTAAGGAGAGAGATGATAATATATGGTATCTTGACAAC
Source organism: Apium graveolens (assembly GCF_009905375.1). Classification (NCBI taxonomy): domain Eukaryota; kingdom Viridiplantae; phylum Streptophyta; class Magnoliopsida; order Apiales; family Apiaceae; genus Apium; species Apium graveolens. The sequence goes on from NW_027417961.1 coordinate 44,487, forward strand.
GGGGACATCAATCATATGACAGGCCATCGAGAGAAGTTAGAAAAACTTGACAAAACAGTGAAAGGGGAGGTAAAGTTTGGTGATGACTCCTTGGTGAAAATTGAAGGGAAAGGTTCAATCAGGATTATGTGCAAGAATGGGTAAACCAAAGTCTTAAATGGAGTCTACTATATACCCACACTTCGAAGCAATATCATAAGTCTGGGCCAATTATCGGAAAAAGGAAATCGAGTAGTCATGAATGGGGAAAATTTGTGGGTTTATGATAGCTGTGGAAGAATGCTTATACAAGTCCAAAGATCTGTAAATCGACTTTATAAGATTCATATTCAAGAAGTAGAGCATTATTGTCTGTTAACGAAGAGTGAAGAGGATACGTGGTTATGGCACAAACGACTCGGACATGTAAATTTCAAGGCGATGTAGTTGATGTAAATTTCAACCAAAGGATATCTGTGAAGGATGTCTTATGTCAAAACAAACACGTAAGCCATTTCCAACTCAATCTCTTTTCTCTGCAAAGTCTTCTTTAGAATTAATTCATTTGGATTTGTGTGGTCCTATATCTCCTTCCACTCCGGGAGGAAAGCATTATTTTATACTCCTAGATGATGATTACAGTCGTATGATGTGAGTTTACCTGCTTAGAACTAAAGATGAGGCTTTGAATTGTTTTAAGAAATTTAAAATGCTTGTTCAGAATGGTGCACCACATGGCATACAAGTTTTGAGGACCGATCGCGGGGGTGAATTTTGTTTAAAAGAATTTAATGATTTCTGATAGTACAGGTGAACCTGTGAACTCAACGCATTTTAAGAGTATCATAAGTGGACTGAGATATTTAGTACATACGAGGCCTCACATCACCTACTCAGTAGGAATTATTTGCAGATATATGGAGAGGCCTAAACAGATGCATATGAATGTTGTCAAGAGAAAATATCGATATTTGAAAAAAACACTACAGTATGGATTGGTTTATATGAAAGGGCAAGGAAATTATATTCTATCTGGTTTCTCTGACAGTGACCTAGCAGGTCGTGTGGATGATCGAAAGAGCACGGGAGGGATGTCATTTTATCTTGACGAGAACTTGATTACATGGGTCTCTCAAAAATAGCGGTGTGTTGCACTTTCTTCATGTGAGGTTGAATTTATGGCAGCAATGGCCGCTGCCTGCCAGGAAAATTGGTTGCAACGAGTTCTGAGTCACATTATGGGTATCAAGTCTGTTCCAGTCACTCTGTACATCGACAATAGGTCTGCTGTGGATTTAGCTCGCAATCCGGTGTTCCATGGACGTAGTAAACACATTGACTTGCGCTATCATTGTATTCGTGACTGCATTGAGAAAGGTCTCATTGTTATTAAACATGTTCGTACAAATGAACAACGTGCTGATATACTAACTAAGGCGTTGGCAATATCAAAGTTCGAGAAAATACAGAAGTTGCTGGGAGTCAGGAATCTGGGGAATGTTTAGATTAAGGGGGGATCATGCTGGGCCTATTAATCTGAACATAGTTATTTGGGTGATTTGATTTTATTATTGAATAAATCAACGTTGCCTTATTGAACGTTGTATTGCAGGACTGGTCATAGCTGTTATTGCGTGTGTTTAGGAATGAAATAAGAGAGAGATAATTTAGGATCAGATGTACTGGTTTGTAGCTCATCAGTTACACAGTCTATATGTAATTGTTATATTCTCATATTGCAGAAGTATCAATTGTAAGGTTTTTCCATATTAGTAATCAAATACACTTTTGCATTGTTCATTTTCATATTCTTTTTTATCAGATTCATACATCCAACAGCTGGTACATAGGGACCATTTGCCTCAGAATTGGGAGCTGCTCTAACTGAGCAATTCTCAAACCTCACTCTTTTAGAGTTTGAACCGCCACTGCATCTCTCCCCTTGAGCATGTCTATCCATTTTGTTAACTAACTACAATATTTTTCTGTTGTGGAGAAAATAAGACGAGATGAATTATACCAGAGGAAATGATATATGCAACAATGAGAAATGTGGGGATATATAGCCAATACCAGATATTATTTGATACACCATATATGTAGCTTGAATTATCTTTCTTATTTTATTGAGAAATCAAAGAATTCTTTTAACATGTAATTGATGAAAACCCTAAACTTGACTTTAGAAATTTGATAGCAGTTTGTCATTTTACTAGCTTGAAAATGCCCTGATTGGCGTGTCTAATGATTACATCATTATAACAACTAATACTAACAAATATATATAATAGCTGAAATGGTGCATCTATTTTTAAAAATATTATTAAATTTTGAAAATTTCAATACAAAGAAAAGATTGGAGGGAAACTTTTTGATTTTATAATGTGCCTTGAAAGTCAAAAAAAATTGCAATACTGATTAAACCATTGTCTCGGATAATCATAAAGTATTTTGGAAACTCATGGCGTCCCCATTTTAGATGAAAAAGTTATATCTATTGCTAGTAGTTTCATTATTTGTTTGAGAGCCATTATTTTGTCAGAGGTTTGGGCTCTTCACGGTTTGGTCAGTGGTTGCATTCGTGTTAACATTCCACCAAGTTCCCTTTAAAGCTTCTATCCAATTTATTTTGGTTGACTGTTATATTGATATAGGAGGATTTTTGTTTCATAAGGAGAGTGAAATGAGACACAGAATAACAAGGACATGATTAAGCTAAGTACTGCACGATTATGTGTCATGACATCATCACAATGTTGGATGCATGATAATGTCAAATTGGGATTTTACACGAGAAATTATTCTAGATGATAGAAAAATGTGGTAAAATACTGCATGATCATGTAATCTTTAATTATTATTCAATTTTAATTAAGATTTATTTTTCTTTTGTTTTAATGTTTTCTATCCCTACGTGAATAATCTTATAATGTAATGTATGGAAAATCTTTTATTGACACTAAAACAGTGATAGTTTTTCTCTTATCTTTCCTTTGGATTCAAGAAACCCTTCTAAATTCAAAGTTTAACTTGTGGATTGAAGGTTTTAAAGAATTTCTCGTATAAGAGTCTTTGCGCGGTTTAACATTTACTTCTCCTATGTTTTCTTGCCGCGTCAATTGGAATCAGAGTAAGCTATATCCTATCTTTTCATTAATTGAGTCATTATAGGAAAACCAATTTATAAAAAAAGATCATTCTAAACATTGTCTTTGTTAAGACATCTGCACATCGCGCCTCCGTCCTCATATGTACAAGTACAATTTCCTCGCGATCAGTGTTTATTACATGCGTGAAATACTGGATTCTCATTAATAGCATTTTGATGTAATACCATGGGATGTTCGGTGAACCTACTAACAATGCCAATTCTTGTACTAAATTATCCCACCAAACTTTTGTTTAGAGTTAGATTCACTGGTTTGACTTTTCATCTCTACTCAGTTGCATCTTGATTTCCAGTCGGTACTTTTTTGCGTTGCACTCGATCATTATTGCTCTTTCAAGTAATTTTCTAGCATAGGAAACCTAATTCAGCTCAATAAACTCACTCTTATGATTTACCTCAATACCCAGATTTAGGCCAGCTTTCTTATGTCACTAATATCATACTCTGCATTCATCCACCTTTTAAACCCGTTAATGACTAATGTGCTCGTACATGTGATTAACAAGTCGTCTACGTAAATTCCAATTATTATTATTTCTTCTCCTTCATGTTTGGTGTAGACGACAAGTTCATATGGGTATTTTCCAAATCCCAAGACCTTAAAATACATGCTCAACCTCGAGTACTAAGAACGAGGGGTTGATCAAAAGGCATAAAGTGATTTTACTAATTTATACAACAAGTGCTTTATGTCTTTCTTGACAAACCCTTCAGGCTGCGACACATAAACTATTTCTTCAATTCCCCATTCTAGAAAAGCAGACTTAATGTCCAGGTGGTGTACTTCCCACCCTTTTTTTGTAGCAAGAGCCAATTACAGCCTTACGATTTTGAGATGTGTTACAGGCACAAAGACCTCATCAAAATTGATGCCTTGTTGCTGAACATACGGCTTAGCAGCGAGATTTGATTTATACTTGACAATTTCACATTATGAATCATATTTCAGTTTGTAAACCCACTTCCATTTGCCCTTTCGGTAGCTCTACCAATTTCCATGCGTTGTTTTTCACAATAGAGTCTATCTCAGTCTTCAGAGCCAATTCCCATACTTTTGTTGTTGCTGCTTCTTCATAGTATGTAGAGTCGTCCACGGTTGATAACAACAAAACTTCATTTTCTTCCTCCACTTCTTGAGTTTCATCACATATTTTATTGACCAAGCCAAATATTTTGGGCCTCTAACTACTGCTTCTATCAGAATTAGATGCAGTGGTGCTGCTATACGCACTGCTCCTCCTACTTTCTGATTGAGTCAAATGACTAACTGTAACGACTCCTCTTCATAATCATCTTCATGTTTACCATTAAACAGACTCCCTAGTATGACACAAGAGTCTCGAATTGCAGCAGAATTAACATCTTAATGCCAGGAGATGTAACATCAAATGGACCAGCAATATATGTATGAAATATCTCGAATGGTTCCCTGGCTCTCCAATATTTTCTAACCGGAATAATTTGTATGTGTTGCTTTCCCTTGAAACAAGCTTCACATAAATTTTTTGATTTGTTGATTTTTTACAAACCATTCACAACTTTAACTTCGACAATAATTTTAGGTCATAAAATCCAAGATGACCATATCTCAAGTGCCATAACCACGAGTCATTTTTCAATGATCGACTTTAAGCACTTTTGCACCTTCATTTGCAAATCAAGTGTGAACAAAAAATTCTTTGACATGTCAATATATTTTAATTATTAAATATATAACACTTTCAATATAAAGACATCTCTAAAACTTTATTTTTTTCAAAAAACTATGAGGGAGTTTCAATAGATGTGCTTTCTAGGTGTGTGCTAACCATTTGACTTCTTTCACTATCTCAAGAGTGCTCAAGAGGTGGTGCAAACTCTTTACAAGATACATTGGGGATAATACTTATTTTAATATTGACATATTTTTAAGAAGGTTCCGCTAGAGTCTATTTATGCCCATGTGTTACAACTGCATCTTTTTGAGAAGATGTAGAGGTGTCTTTTTGACTGGTGAACTCAACTTTCTTTTGCTTCTTTATTTTAGTGACCAAAGGTGACTAAGTTTCTGTTTTGTCCTCACCACTCTCATTAACCACTAATAAGGTGTGTTTTTTCTCTTCTTTTTACTAACTATCATTTTGAGAGGATGAAGCTGTTTCTTGACTTCAAGATAATGGTTGTGAAGGAATAGATGCATCTGTAGTAGACATCTGAGGGTGTTCCTGTATTTGTGTTGCCGCAGGACCAGGTCCCATAGCTGAACTAGAAGTTGCAGTGCTTCTCATGTCAGGCATGGGATAAGGGTAAGTATTAAATTTTTCCAACATAAAGTTGGTGAAATTCAAACTTACCTTTACCTGATTCTTTGTGTTAAGTGATCCAAATAATATTTTGGACACTTGTTTACACATGCCTATTTCATTAATATCTATTCCTTGAGTCAAGTGTAGGTCATGCACTTTATAATTTAAAGCAGACATAATAAATATAGAGAAAAAATTTCTTTACCTTTACTTACCAAATAAAGTGTTAGCCTTGTGCTTAGCTCTCTCAGAATGAGGCTTCCTACATCAATGTGCTTGTCATAAGCCATAGAGTTGACAAGCTTTTGAACCACATTTGAGATGCCATCAAAGCCTGTCTTCCTACATGTGAAGACTCTAATCATTGTGTCAAACACAAATGATTGTTCTTTTTTTATATATATCTTATTGAGCCTGGCCAAGTCTATCTTGTATGCATAATGAATGAAGTCCATAAACTTTGAAATTTCTTTAGAGGTAGAGGCTACACCCATCTTCTCTATTGGGATTCCCAGTGCCTTTTTGAGATCAACAATATTGAATTCCACTCTAACCCCTTTGATTTTGTAGTTCACCACCAGTGTCATCACTTAATTGTCATCTTCATGAGAGGAAATTACAACACTATTCCAGAACTCATTCAACACATCCAAGTAAAACACAGGGTTTGCTGTTAGTTCCCCTGCAAGTTAAGAATCATCCACAAATTTCACAAAGCATGCAAGTACTTGTGTTGAATCAATGAAAGTGAATCAAATTTCACAAAGCACTCAGGTACTTGTGTTGAATCAAATTTCACAAAGCACTCAGGTCACTTTATTGACTCTTATCGAGAAGTAGAAGGTGACTTATCAATATATTGTACAAATACCCGGTTTATCCCTATTGGACTAAATTATTCCAATTAATATTAAAAAATTCAACATAAAATTAGAATGAATTTTATATTAAAAGTATTTTACCGAAATAATTTATTGAATTAAATAGTTTCAGTTCTGAGTTATTGACAAGTCTAAAATTTGAACTTATAGAGAACTTTATATCGATAACTATATCTTGAAAAGTATTTCCATAATTAGGTGGTCCGTGGACTTTTCTTTCCCTCTCTGAGTTTTTTGTAAAGAGAATAACCTTATCTTTCAAAGGCTTCGGAAACCCGATTTCTTCCATAATTTCTTTGATCCAATACCTAATATATTATATGATCCATATTGATGCAATACCTCAATTTGACAATTTACAAGGGTTTTCAAAGTTGCTTATTGTGAAAATGAGAACTCAGCCAACCTGTACTTCATGTTTAACTTCATGTTTATATTATTCATATGCAATTTTATTATGCATGATAACAACAAATTTTAGTAGATATTTAATAGGAAGGATAGGTGGGCTCGTATTGGACCAAGCCAAAAAATTTGGCAATTATTATCGAAAGAACCGGAAAAGTTAGGTCGGATCTGAGTTACTTCATGATACAGTTGAATTTATATTTTGGATTTTATTTTACGATATATGAGGATATTCCTCTATGTAGCATTTGTGAGTTCCCAATTTTGCCATCATTATTTAGACTTCACTACATAGATTTGTTGAAGTTTATTCTATTTGAGTTCATGACCTTATGCCTTTGCTATATGGTGACTCCATGATAAAGTTTTTAGACATGGCCTCATATGTTTATTTATGAACTTCTCAATATACTTATGTTTTGTACTTCTCGACTTGGTTTATCAACTTCTCGATAGAATATATTTCATGGATTATTGTTAAATGGCTTAATTGGCCTCTCATTCGCAAAAAAGTTCACCCATAAAAAAGAGATTGTGACGATTCCAAGTGAATTTTGGAGGCCAAGACACTCGTACTGACATATTATCATTATGGAATGCTATACATTAACCAACCTACTATAATTATTCTAATTATCAGCCTCGATTACTCCATTGCATTTGAGTTTGAAAATGGATATTTTATTTGCAAATAGTATTGGTATCATGATGTATACACTAATATATATATATATATATATAAGACAAAATAATTGAGTGACCGATTATGAGAATGCATTAAATTTAGCCAAATTTAGCCTTTAGATTTTTAGAAATTACAGTAAGTTATTCTTTTTTTGTCATAGGTAACCCGCACGCGCTATCTTTCGGGTGCGCAATGAGTATACTCTACGGACTCACACAATAACGTGCAAACCCGTGAACATGGTAAACCACATTTAAGCGATGGCTCAGGAGGCATAATCATAAATTCTCCTCCGGTGGGATTCGAACTATAAGTTAATTTTTTTTTCAACTATTTAGAACATAGGTAAAAATATTAAAATTAATATATTGTGACATCATAATTTAGCATGAATTTTAAGCTATAGATAATAGGAAAAGAGACATTTGAAAAATACCATACAAGCGATACTGATAATAACTTTTACAATATATATAAATTTTAAAATATTGGAACCAAACAAAATAGTAAATAATATGTTAATAATTTGTTTTATGATTATATTAATATTTAAACACTTTTGAAAAAGAACTTTATCTACATTTTAAAATTCTAAATACAAAACATGTACGAGGACTTTACAGTTTAAGTTCTAAGATTATAATATACATCTCATATATTTTTTATTGAATTTCATATAGTAATAAATCTTGAGGTGTTAGATTGAAAAAGAAACTATTCATTATTTTGGTAATTTAGAAATAATTATATTATTATTTTCTTTTACAAAGAATCAATATTGCTTTCTTGGTAAAACAAATCCTCTAAATTTAAGCATCCAAAAGTACAATATCTTAACAATAATGAATAATATCGTACTATTAAATTAATATACTAAATCAAATATTCCAATTGTGTACAAAATTGCTACCTTGTCAATCAAATCGCTGTATATATATATATATAGACGCTTATTAGTGAAGCACATAAAATTGAAGCACATAAAATTTCTTGGGGAGCCAAAATTTCAAGCAAAATTTCAAGCAAATATAAGTTTCAGCTAAGAAAGAGGTAAACATGGCAGCTACAGACTTTGTGGGGGAGCCAAAATTTCAAGCAGGCAGTGGAGCAAGTGGCAGCTCATCCTCAATTATAAGGGAGTGGAGAAGTCCAAATGAATTTTGGAGAAGATTTACAAGTCAAATTGGTACTAATAGTGATAGGGTACCCAGTGTTGTGAATCATAACCCTATGTACCCTGTCACTTTGGCCGGCCAAGTACAGGTAATTAATGACATTTTATTTACCAAATCAAAATTTACGGTTCTTGAATCTGATTATATATGCTGTTGTTTTGCCAGGAGCATAGTAGGGTACCACCAGCATTCTTGTCCCTGTTTTTGGAGGAGATTATGAGAATGGAAAGCTCTCCTTACTTGTCTTCTCCCTTATTCTGTTCATTACCTCCTACTATAGTACAACCTTTGACAGATGCTCATGGATTTCTTCATCAATTTCGAGGCAGAAATGTACGTTTCTATGGTACATTATTATTTTGCAATTTGGATGAAAATTCCCATTTAAATGTAAGTTGAAATGCCTGGTTCATCATCATCCTCATCCTCGCATACTACCAGCCTAGAATTTTCACAACAATATTGCAGCATAAAGCTAAGCATACTAAATTGTCCCTTATATATGTTAGTGGTACCTATATTCCTTCCTTCTTATATTATTATTAAATAATGATTATGCTAATCCAAAACTAACCATAACTTTTAACAAGTAGGTGTGCTAACTGCCCTACCTGTTTTCCTCAAATGTATATAATACTAGTGTCTTATATCTCAAATGTATGTATTTCTTAGTTTCTCTTTATTAGTTTATTCAGTGCAAGACATACATTTAAATTTGACGAACAAAATTCAATCATCCTGATCTTTAGTTAAATTAAATTAGCTTTGAACTATAAACCTAAAAATAGATCTAGGTAGCTGATATGATTTTTTAAACAATGATTAGGTCAATTATTTGACCACACTATGAGAGATGGGTACCAAACTCACAAGTAAGTCATCAGACAAGTCAAAATTTAGTGCTTTAAGTTTTGAAATAATGTTAATCATCTCCATAACCTTATTTGTCTTGTATAAACAAGATCAGCTAAAATTAACTTACTTGTCTCATCCTTTTCATTTTTTGTAAAATGCTTTTCAAGCTTATCAAGAAATTTTTTATAGATATTTTATACGCGTCCTCAGAAATAGTGCCCCGGCCCAGAATTCTTCATGAATGCTTGGTTTTATAATCATTAAACTTAAGCTAGTAGAATGTTGCCAATTCTCAAAGTTCAATATAACGGTAATAGAACTTTCATCTATAAGAGAGGTATATTGCTCTTTCCTTATAATATAGTCTAAATTCATGCATCCTAGAACAAATAGAACTTCATTTCACATCTCTTTAAAATTTGTGCCATTAAGCACCAAAATAGAGTTCATGTTGGCACCTACATCAACAACACATTAACTTTGGAACCAAAAAAATATTTATACGGTCAAAAAATAAAAAATTCATGCACATGTATACATAGTAGCACAAAAAAGCATGATTTTAATAAAAAATTATAATATGTGTGTGGCCATTTGAAATGATTTCAATTCATACCTCATTTCATGACCATAAATATGAATACATACACAAATACACAAATAGAGATGGCCTAGCTATGTGTCACTAGGAGGGATGGAAATGGAGGAGTAGATAGTATGTCGACTAATACCCTATAATTAGTAGCCCAATTACATCACACAAAGCTTTATTTTAAATCATTTAATTAGTTCAAATATAAAATAAACTTTAAATATTATTCTCTATAATTTGTAAAAATTATAAAATATTTAATAATTGGCACTAAAATTTGGTGCACTTAGACAACTTTAGGTTAAAGGTGTAGAGAGGGATGCAAACCAATTATAGTTGTACACTAAATATTGATGTATACATAATTCACTCCATCATATTTATTCTTAAAATAAAAGTACACCTAACAATATAAAATATATCTACTTTACCTTCTAAATATGTTGTACATAATTATCAGACAGGCTTTGAACATGAATAACTTGGAGCAGCTTTCATCATATAATTACAGGAACTATATATCTATACACTTATGCTTATTTTACTGTGTAAATATCTTAGAAACATGTTTTACACTACAGGAAAACAGGACAAAACCGACCTTACCGACCTTCATAAACGGTCGGTTAACAGGCAACACGGTCTGTTAAAATAGTCATAACCGACCACAGGGCATGGTCAGTTTTAGGCTGGTCGGTTAAGACTTTTGGTCGGGTTTAACCCTCATAACCGTCCACTACGTTGGTCGGTTATGTGCCTGGGCATTTTATTCAAATATGGGGTCACTGTGTACACGTGGCAACACGTGTGCACACGTGTTTCCACGTCACTGAGTCATAACCGACCGTAGGTGGTCGCTTATGTCTATTTTTAAAAAGTTGACTGGAACTCATAACCGACCGTGGTCAAAGTGTGCACATCGGTCGGTTTTATTTCAGAGGCTAACTTAAATGTCATAACCGACCGTCCTAAAACCGACCACCCTCTAAAGAAGACGGTCAGTTTTATGAAGAAGGTGGTCGGTTATGTCCATTGACGGTCGGTTTTCTGGGTTTTGTAAAGGTCAAAAGTGGTCGGTTGCTTTCTCCACTTTTTCTCCACGAACCCTTATGTTGGTCACAATTGCAATCAGCTTCATATAAAAGTCATCACCCTGGTCAGTTTCTTTCATGACCAGAGATTCAAACTCACCTTCAACTTTTGCACTTTTTCCTTCTTTACCCGCTCTTCACTCATACGCAGTGTTTTGATCGTGTCCCAGACCTCTTTGGCCATTTCTTTATCAACAATGGTCAATAATATGTCCTCCGACATGCCCAATTACTGCTAGGGCCATCTACACCGTTTTGTCCACCACGGTTGTGTCGGAGCCAATCTGTTCAATCGCACCCCATACTCCTTGCGCCTTCATGAACACCTTCATCTTTAGAGACCATATTGTACGGTTGCTTCGTGTTACTATCAGATAGTATATACCAACTGCTCTTTTCTTCATTTTGGTCATCTCCATTATGATCTTTGTGTTTTTGGGTTGAATTTTAGGCATAAAATGGCCTTAACTCCTTAGCTCTGATACCAGAATGTAGCGAATAAGATATATATGAAACTGATTTTGAAGAATATAAAGTCTGTATATTACAGTTCTCAATCCTCTCCGAGTGTTTACAACCTTATATTGAAAAACAAGATTACATCATATGCCAGAAATCAAGAAAACAAATAACAAGAAAATCAATCACAAAAACTACTTCCTACAATTTCTCCCTGATAATTCAATACTTCCTAAGTTGTCTCCATTGGTTGAGACATATTCAACTTACATATTTTATTTGTGTAAAGTTTAGAGAAATATGAAAATAATTCCAACATAATATCTTAACAATAGTTAATAATTTTTTATTATAAATTAATAAACTAAATCAAATATTCCAATTGAACACAATATTGCTAGCTTGGCTTATTAATGACTTTTTTTTACGAAATTAATTTACTGTTCTTGAATCTGATTATATATATGCTTTTGTTTTGCTAGGAGCATAGTAGGGTACCACCAGCATTCTTGTCCCTATTTTTGCAGAAGAGTATGAGAATGGAAAGCTCTCCTTACTTGTCTTCCCCCTAATTCTGTTCACTACCTCGTACTAAGTACAACCTTTGACAGATGCTCATGGATTTCATCATCACTTTTCAGGCAGAAATGTACGTTTCTATAGTACATTATTATTTTATAATTTGGATGAAAATTCCCATTTAGATGTAAGTTGAAACGTATCCATATTGTCCTTGTTCGACCTTACAATTAAAAACTTACAATTAATAATTTTTTATTGATTGAGATTCAGGTAATTAGTGTGGTTAGTGAAGATGAGAATGGTTGTGATCTCGAGCTTAGGCTTAGTACAAGGTGCGTCCTTATGAAACCTTCTATTGTATAATTCGTTGTATAAATATTGATAATATTTTTCTTATCAAGTGTATGTGAAAAGTATTAGCATTTAAAATTACAAAATAATTTTTAATTTTGTGGAACAATGTACATGAGGTGGAATGAAGAACAACCCGTCTCTGACGTCTATGGTACATTATTATTTTGCAATTTGGATGAAAATTCCCATTTAGATGTAAGTTGAAACGTATCTATGCTGTCCTTGTTCTTTTTACAGCAGGAGGATCTAACCTTACAATTAATGCCTGGTTCATCATCATTCTCATCCTCGCATACTACCAGCCTATAATTTTCAAATCCTTACGGATTCTATTTTCCTCAAAGAGGAAAGGTATGCCCTATTTTAATTAATTATAGATGTTTGTATCATAGATTCTCATAAAGATACAAAAATGTAACATATGTATTCTAATAAGTTTCTATTGATTGAGATTCAGGTAATTAGTGTGGGTAGTGAAGATGAGAATGGTTGTGATCTCGAGCTCAGGCTTAGTACAAGGTGCATCCGTCTCTGACATCTCTATATTTTCTGTAGTAATTGTATGTGAATATACAAGAAAGTTGGATTTTTTTGAAGAAAACGTAGGTTTTTACATACATGCTGCAAGCTGTTAACTCCTGACCCTTTGTATACCAAAAAAACAATACGCACGCACCCTAAACCCTTACTTTTATCTTGAGGAATTTTTAAATGATCCCGTTTAAGTTCTGCTAACAATTTAAATTCCAAAAGTTTTGTGGCTCACAACGATATTGTTGTAGAGATATAAAACTAGAACTTATATATGTACATGTAAATTTGGTGTTCACCGGAAAAAATAAACTTGTATATTCTCCTCATCAAATAAAAGATTACAGGTAATAGTTTAAATAGAATTAAAATAACAAGTTGTAGCATTAAACGAGCAACTCCTTCCTATTATTTCTCCGCTAATAAACCTAACTGACTACAACTTCCACTACTAATACACGTACTAATCCTACTACTACTTATTTGACTTATTCAAATAAATAAAACATATAATTTAGATTAAAATCCCAACAATCTCCCCCTTAATCTAAGTTTTCCCTAACAAATACTAGCAACCCGTATGGCTTTTAACTTAGCCCGTGTGGCTTTCAACTTTTCTGCCCGTTTGGCACTTCAACATAGCCCGTCTGGCCTTTTGTTTGCCTGGCTGGCATGTCTTATTTTCCCGTCTGGCACGCTACCTCTGTCTATAAAAAAGCTGGTTAATCATCATAGTTATCTCCCATGAATCTGCCACCTCGCCACCAAAAGATTTTAGCTCTCCTAAGCCAATATTCAACTGCAACATATATAGCTTGATTCCCATAAGATTCATCAAGTCCACCATATCTCCTATTTGCCCATCTGACACCACTTGGTATTCGAGCCTATGGTCGTGCATGGTGGCTATGCTCTTGTTGAATATGAAAACCCACGTACTTATCGTTAGTTATGGGAGCGGTCCTTTGGCTGGACACATAAGTGTATACGGTTTAGCTTCCCAGACGCCTTGTGCCCGCATGAATACCTTCATTATTAATGACCACGTCATGTAATTGTTTTTGGCCAATATAGGAAAACTGAGTCCGACAGCACCTTCCTTCATCTTTGGCACGTCCATGCTTGTTTTCCTCGCCATGTACTTGGGCATAAACTACTTAGCTCGGATACCAAGCATTGACGTGCCAAAGATGAAGGAAGGTGTTGTCGGACTCAGTTATCCTATGTTGGCCAAAAACAATTACACGGCGTGGTCATTAAAAATGAAGGTATTCATGCGGGCACAAGGCGTTTGGCGTGGTCATTAAAAATGAAGGTATTCATGCGGGCACAAGGCGTTTGGGAAGCTATTGAGAATAGCGATCCAAATGGTGTAATTGATCCAAGGCAGGATAATGTGATTTATCAGGAAATTCCAGAAGACATATTGTTGTCCGTGGCGGAGAAACAGACTTAATAATAAAATGTCTTCCTAGTTCTTTCAAAATAAGTGTTCATTGTGTGTTTATTACACGTGCTTATAAATATATATACATTAAATCTCTTCTTATATTCTACACTTGGTGTTCACCTGAGAAAATTAGAACTAAAATAATAAGTGGTAGCATAAAACCAGCAACCCCTTCCGATTATTTCTCCACTAATAAACCTAACTAACTACTACTTCCACTGCTAATCCACGTACTAATGCTAGTGCTACTTATAAATAAAACATGTTGACTTATTCAAATAAATAAAATAATAACTTAAACATATAATTCACCCGAGAAAATAAACTTGTATATTCTTCTCATCAAATGAAAGATTACAGGTGATAGTTTAAATAGAACTAAAATAACAAGTTGTAGCATTAAACCACCAACTCCTTCCTATTATTTCTCCAGTAATAAACCTAACTGACTACTACTTCCACTACTAATCCACTTACTAACCCTACTGCTACTTATTTGACTTATTCAAATAAATAAAACAATAACTTTAAACATATAATTTAGATTAAATCCCAACAATTGTAGCATATAGCTAAGCATATAGCATAATGTATCCAACTTCAAGTTTGTATAGTGCTCCGATTTTAACAACTTTTAGATTTTACAATTGAAGCCCTCTGGGGAACTGTTTGAGATTTAAATCTTGGGTTATGCAAGGAGGTTATCAATCTCACTAAGCACATAGGGATTCCATGGACAATATCCGTCCATGGAAATAGATCTGCTTGTAGAGTTTTTGAATGATCTGGTTTAAGTTTTGCTAACAATTTAAATTTCAAAAGTTTTGTGGCTCACGGTAATATTGCAGCATATAACTAAGCATACTAAATTAATTGTCCCTTATATCTCTTAGTGGTACCTAAATTCCCTCCTTCTTATATCATTATTAAATAATGGTTATGCCAATCCAAAACTAACCATAACTTTTAACAAGTAGGTGTGCTAACTGCCCTACTATTTTCCTCAAATGTATATAATAGTATTCTCTTATATCTTATATCTCAAATGTAGGTACTTCTTAATTAGTTTCCTTTTATTAGTTAATTTAGTGCAAGAGAAACATTTAAATTTGACCAATAAATTTCGATTATCCTGATTTTTAGTTAAATTAAATTAGCTTAGAACTATAAATCTAAAAATAGATCTACTTATCTGGTATAAATTTTTTAAGCAATGATTCAGGTAGACTAGTTGAAAGATTCAGTTTAGTTTTTTTAATTACCATTTCTAGATTTCACATGTTTTTGCAAACATTAGCTCATATCAATACCAATATGTAGCATATTTCTAAACATGCTAATTTATCCCTTATATATAAGATACAGCTTATTGTGATATATAGCCGTCAATATTTCATCAATTCAGACCACTCAAGGAGGTTAACTAAATTCATTCCTATTTGTGTGTAATTGCTCCCTCCCTCCCAAAAAATAAGTGTCGTTTTCACTTTTGACAGTATTTTGAAGTGTTAAAAAAAGGTACTTGTATATATTTTTTTATAAATTTTCTTTTGTCAATAAAAATATAAATGTAAAATTTTAATTCAGGAAAATTTTTTTTGAAAAAAATATATGCAAATATCTTTTTTTAGTACCTTAAAAAATGTGTCAAAAATCAAAGCGACACTTATTTTGGGATAGAGGGAGTATTAGATTATGGTTATGCTAATGCAAACTCAAATTTAATTTTTACAAGTAGGTTCGCTAACTACTTTACCTATATTCATCAACTAAATTTATTTATCAGTTTTATTTTAGTAGTTTTAGTGCAAGAAAAGCCATTAAATTTGACCAACAAATTTTATCGAATTTTGCTAAATTCGACCAAATTTTCGTTGTCTAATCATAAATGAATAAAGAATATATAGTTATGTGGTATAATTTAAAATGAATTAATACTGATAAATCGTCGGAAGTTTGGGTAAAATATGAAATTCGATGTCAAAGTTTAAAATTTTGTTTAATTACTTTTCTTTGGGGTATTCGACTAATTTAGTTGGTTGATAATTATGTGTTCAGGTCCCTCATGTACCACCGTTTTTATGGGCTTGGGTGAAAATCTCCTAAGAGCTTAGAATATCACTTGCATAGTTGCAAAGCAATTTAAGAGAAGTTCACTTGCAGATGAATAGCTTGCATAACAGTACTTTAAGTGTATAAGTGTATGTAATTTAAAAATAATAATTGTATCCAATTTCAAGTTTGTATAGTGCTCCGATTTTATCAATTGAATCCCTATTGTTTAAGATTCAAATCTTGGGTTATGCAAGGAGGTTATCCATCTCACCAAACATAATGGACATAATAGGGATCCTATGGACAGTATCCGACCAGTTCATTTCTATGGCTCTTGGTATTACAAAAAGGAATGTACTGCATTGAGACATATAATCAAGTTTTTTATCAACCAAACAATCAGATTTACAGTCTATATAATTGAAAATATGTTTTTCAATATTTTCAAGCGTTAAAGAGCGTGAAGTGTATCATTCAGTAAGAGCTTTTAAAAACTACATTTTATGGAAGCAATTGAAATTACCTCCATAACATTTTACATAGACAGAGCGCTACTAAGTGATTGATTAAGAAAGCTTATGTCGAATATATATATTCGTAGTTGCACTACAAGAAATTTGCAATCACACAACACCTATGAAACAACGGTCGACCAAAAAACTGTTGCCCCAAATTAGGAGACGACGGAATATTTTTTTTCACGAATAACTGTTGTTAGACAACATGTAGAACAACAATTATAGCAGATTTTCGAAAGACTTGTCTCTGTGACATCCTCTTATTGAGGTAGATAACAGTTCTTAAATTGCACTGTTGTCATAGATCTTTAACATAACAGTCCAAAACCGTTGTTAATAAGCTAACTTATGATTATAATCCCATCTAATGCTTGGTGGGAGGACGCATTGTTTTATCCCCTCCTACAAGTCATTTTTTAAAAGATTATAATCCCCCTCATTGTTATTCCATATGAAACAAACATAGGATTGGAAAATTTAAGAGACTATATTACACTCCGAAGTATTATCCCACAAAACAAACATAGGATAAAGTTTTAAAGGATTATATTCCAATCCTACACTTAATCCTTTCAAACAAACTTAGGATAGGATTATCTAATCCATAGGACTAATTTTGATGGGATTAGTTATCCTCGGATTATTATCCCGGGATTATGATCCCATGAAATAAACATGGCCTTGGAGTTCTCCACTTATTGAGCCACTTCCTCCATTTCCTTCTCCAAAATTAGCCTCCCCAACAAAGTTTTTACCATCCATGTGTACCTCTTTGGTAGATGATAATTTTATTTCCTAGAAAATGAGAGGATGTGAGTTTTATGATGGATAGAAATTTGATGTGAAACATTAGTATTGATTTTTTTGATTTTATAACTGGCATAAATATTGTGCACAAGTAGAATATCTGATTTCATATATTAATTTCATAATATAATATTTAGAGTTTTTTTTAGAATAGTCCCTCAAAAAACACCAAAAACTTTTTTTCTTACATCCAACAAAAGAGGTTCTTTTGTTGGATAATAATAAATGAAGCAAAAGAGAGGAAGATTCTGTTGGACCTATTAATCTAAACATAGTTATTTGGGTGATTTGATTTTATTATTGAATAAATCAACGTTGCCTTATTGAACGTTATATTGCAGAACTGGTCATAGCTGTTATTGCGTGTGTTTAGGAATGAAATAAGAGAGAGATAAATTAGGATCAGATTTACTGGTTTGTAGCTCATCAGTTAGACAATCTATATGTAATAGTTATATTCTCATATTGCAGAAGTATCAATTTTAAGGTTTTTCCATATCAGTAGTCAAATACACTTTTGCATTGTTCATTTTCATATTCTTTTCTATGATCTGGTATCAGAGCAAATTAAACACCTATGAAGTGCATCCAAAGTTAACAACGAATAGAGACAAACAAGAACAAGGAGGGGTCGTTTGGTCTAAGCTATCCAATGCTATCGAAAACAAATTATACCCCTTGGGCCATAAAGATGAAAGTTTTTATGCAGGCTCATGGGGTTTGGGAGGCAATAGAACCTAAAGATCCGAAAACTACAGTAGATGAGAAGATGGACAAGCGAGCATTGGCCATTTTTTACCAAGGTATCGCAGATGATATGTTGTTAACAATAGCAGAGAAAAAAACATCCAAAAAGGCTTGGGGGGAAATTAAGATGCCGTGTCTGAGTGCGGATAAGGTGAAAAAAGCTAAAGCTCAAACCCTGAAATCAGAGTTCGAGTCACTGAAAATGTAAGCTACGGAGCAGTTAGATGATTTCTGTATGAGACTAAACGGCTTGGTTACAAATATCAGGGCGTTAGGGGAAACAATTGATGAGGAGTATGTCGTTAAAATGCTACTAAGGGCTGTCCCAACTAAAGTCCTTCAAATTGCGTCTTCAATCGAAAAGTTTGGGAATTTGGATACCATGTCCGTAGAGGAAATTATTGGCTAACTAAAGGCTCATGAGGAATGTTTGAATGGACAAATGGAGAACAGTGACGAACAACAACTCTTGTTAACAGAGGATGAATGGCTTAAGAGGGAAAGTAATGACGGGAAACTTCTTCTCACACGAGAAGAATGGCTGAAGAGATCAGGGAAAGATGCCCAAGGCAGTGGGGGTGACTATCACGTGAGAGACAATCGTATGGTTCGTAACAGGAGCCAAGTAAAGTGTTTTAATTGTGCTGCCTACAGTCACTTTGCAAACGAGTGCCGCAAGCCAAGAAAAAATAGACAACAAAGAGGAAAGGCAAACTTGGCTCAGGTAAATAACGAAGAACCCGCACTCTTGATGGCTATGTGCGATAATGGTAAGAAGGATGTGACTGTTGTTATTGAAGGGAAAACTACAAATACCATTAAGGAGAGAGATGATAATATATGGTATCTTGACAACGGGGACATCAATCATATGACAGGCCATCGAGAGAAGTTCGAAAAACTTGACAAAACAGTGAAAGGGGAGGTAAAGTTTGGTGATGACTCCTTGGTGAAAATTGAAGGGAAAGGTTCAATCAGGATTATGTGCAAGAATGGGGAAACCAAAGTCTTAAATGGAGTCTACTATATACCCACACTTCGAAGCAATATCATAAGTCTGGGCCAATTATCGGAAAAAGGAAATCGAGTAGTCATGAATGGGGAAAATTTGTGGGTTTATGATAGCTGTGGAAGAATGCTTATACAAGTCCAAAGATCTGTAAATCGACTTTATAAGATTCATATTCAAGAAGTAGAGGATTATTGTCTGTTAACGAAGAGTGAAGAGGAAACGTGGTTATGGCACAAATGACTCGGACATGTAAATTTCAAGGCGATGTAGTTGATGTAAATTTCAACCAAGGGATATCTGTGAAGGATGTCTTATGTCAAAACAAACACGTAAGCCATTTCCAACTCAATCTCTTTTCTCCGCAAAGTCTGCTTTAGAATTAATTCATTTGGATTTGTGTGGTCCTATATCTCCTTCCACTCCGGGAGGAAAGCATTATTTTATACTCCTAGTTGATGATTACAGTCGTATGATGTGAGTTTACCTGCTTAGAACTAAAGATGAGGCTTTGAAATGTTTTAAGAAATTTAAAATGCTTGTTCAGAATGGTGCACAACATGGCATACAAGTTTTGAGGACCGATCGCGGGGGTGAATTTTGTTCCAAAGAATTTAATGATTTCTGATAGTACAGGTGAACCTGTGAACTCAACGCATTTTAAGAGTATCATAAGTGGACTGAGATATTTAGTACATACGAGGCCTCACATCGCCTACTCAGTAGGAATTGTTTGCAGATATATGGAGAGGCCTAAACAGATGCATATGAATGTTGTCAAGAGAAAATGTCGATATTTGAAAGGAACACTGCAGTATGGATTGGTTTATATGAAAGGGCAAGGAAATTATATTCTATCTGGTTTCTCTGACAGTGACCTAGCAGGTCGTGTGGATGATCGAAAGAGCACAGGAGGGATGTCATTTTACCTTGACGAGAACTTGATTACATGGGTCTCTCAAAAACAGCGGTGTGTTGCACTTTCTTCATGTGAGGTTGAATTTATGGCAGCAACGGCCGCTGCCTGCCAGGAAAATTGGTTGCAACGAGTTCTGAGTCATATTATGGGTATCAAGTCTGTTTCAGTCACTCTGTACATCGACAATAGGTCTGCTGTGGATTTAGCTCGCAATCCGGTGTTCCATGGCGTAGTAAACACATTGACTTGCGCTATCATTGTATTCGTGACTGCATTGAGAAAAGTCTCATTGTTATTAAACATGTTTGTACAAATGAACAACGTGCTGATATACTAACTAAGGCGTTGGAAATATCAAAGTTTGAGAAAATACAGAAGTTGCTGGGAGTCAGGAATCTGGGGAATGTTTAGATTAAGGGGGGATCATGTTGGGCCTATTAATCTGAACATAGTTATTTGGGTGATTTGATTTTATTATTGAATAAATCAACGTTGCCTTATTGAACGTTGTATTACAGAACTGGTCATAGCTGTTATTGCGTGTGTTTAGGAATGAAATAAGAGAGAGATAATTTAGGATCAGATGTACTGGTTTGTAGCTCATCAGTTAGACAGTCTATATATAATTATTATATTCTCATATTGCAGAAGTATCAATTGTAAGGTTTTTCCATATTAGTAATCAAATACACTTTTGCATTGTTCATTTTCATATTCTTTTCTATCAGATTCATACATCCAACAGCTGGTACATAGGGACCATTTGCCTCAGAATTGGGAGTTGCTCTAACTGAGCAATTCTCAAACCTCGCTCTTTTAGAGTTTGAACCGCCACTGCATCTCTCCCCTTGAGAATGTCTATCGATTTTGTTAACTAACTACAATATTTTTGTGTTGTGGAGAAAATAAGACGAGATGAATTATACCAGAGGAAATGATATATGCAACAATGAGAAATGTGGGGATATATAGCCAATACCAGATATTATTTGATACACCATATATCTAGCTTGGATTATCTTTCTTATTTTATTGAGAAATCAAAGAATTCTTTTAACATGTAATTGATGAAAACCCTACACTTGACTTTAGAAATTTGATAGCAGTTTGTCATTTTACTAGCTTGAAAATGCCCTGATTGGCGTGCCTGATGATTACATCATTATAACAACTAATACTAACAAATATATATAATAGCTGAAATGGTGCATCTATTTTTAAAAATATTATTAAATTTTGAAAATTTCAATACAAAGAAAAGATTGGAGGGAAACGTTTTGATTTTATAATGTGCCTTGAAAGTCAAAAAAATTGCAATACTGATTAAACCATTGTCTCGGATAATCATAAAGTATTTTGGAAACTCATGGCGTCCCCATTTTAGATGAAAAAGTTATATCTATTGCTAGTAGTTTCATTATTTGTTTGAGAGCCATTATTTTGTCAGAGGTTTGGGCTCTTCACAGTTTGGTCAGTGGTTGCATTCGTGTTAACATTCCACCAAGTTCCCTCTAAAGCTTCTATCCAATTTATTTTGGTTGATTGTCATATTGATATAGGTGGATTTTTGTTGCATAAGGAGAGTGAAATGAGACACAGAATAACAAGGGCATGATTAAGCTAAGTACTGCACGATTATGTGTCATGACATCATCACAATGTTGGATGCATGATAATGTCAAATTGGGATTTTACACGAGAAATTATTCTAGATGATAGAAAAATGTGCTAAAATATTGCATGATCATGCAATCTTTAATTATTATTCAATTTTAATTAAGATTTATTTTTCTTTTGTTTAAATGTTTTCTATCCCTACGTGAATAATCTTATAATGTAATGTATGCAAAATCTTTTATTGACACTAAGACACTGATAGATTTTCTCTTATCTTTCCTTTGGATTCAAGAAACCCTTCTAAATTCAAAGTTTAACTTGTGGATTGAAGGTTTTAAAGAATTTCTCGTATAAGAGTCGTTGCGCGGTTTAACATTTACTTCTCCTATGTTTTCTTGCCGCGTCAATTGGAATCAGAGTAAGCTATATCCTATCTTTTCATTAATTGAGTCATTATAGGAAAACCAATTTACAAAAAAGATCATTCTAAACATTGTCTTTGTTAAGACATCTGCACATCGTGCCTCCGTCCTCATATGTACAAGTATAATTTCCTCGCGATCAGTGTTTACTACATGCGTGAAATACTGGATTCTCATTAATAGCATTTTGATGTAATACCATGGGACGTTCGGTGAACCTACTAACAATGCCAATTCTTGTACTAAATTATCCCACCAAACTTTTGTATAGAGTTAGATTCACTGGTTTGACTTTTCATCTCTACTCAGCTGCATCTTGATTTCCAGTCGGTACTTTTTTGCGTTGCACTCGATCATTATTGCTCTTTCAAGTAATTTTCTAGCATAGGAAACCTGATTCAGCTCAATAAACTCACTCTTATGATTTACCTCAATACCCAGATTTAGGCCAGCTTTCTTATGTCACTAATATCATACTCTGCATTCATCCACCTTTTAAACCCGTTAATGACTAATGTGCTCGTACATGTGATTAACAAGTCGTCTACGTAAATTCCAATTATTATTATTTCTTCTCCTTCATGTTTGGTGTAGACGACAAGTTCATATGGGTATTTTCCAAATCCCAAGACCTTAAAATACATGCTCAACCTTGAGTACTAAGAACGAGGGGTTGATCAAAAGGCATAAAGTGATTTTACTAATTTATACAACAAGTGCTTTATGTCTTACTTGACAAACCCTTCAGGCTGCGACATATAAACTATTTCTTCAATTCCCCATTCTAGAAAAGCAGACTTAATGTCCAGGTGGTGTACTTCCCACCCTTTTTTTGTATCAAGAGCCAATTACAGCCTTACGATTTTGAGATGTGTTACAGGCACGAAGACCTCATCAAAATTGATGCCTTGTTGCTGAACATACGGCTTAGCAGCGAGGTTTGATTTATACTTGACAATTTCACCATATGAATCATATTTCAGTTTGTAAACCCACTTCCATTTGCCCGTTCGGTAGCTCTACCAATTTCCATGCGTTGTTTTTCACAATAGAGTCTATCTCAGTCTTCAGAGCCAATTCCCATACTTTTGTTGTTGCTGCTTCTTCATAGTGTGTAGAGTCGTCCACGGTTGATAACAACAAAACTTCATTTTCTTCCTCCACTTCTTGAGTTTCATCACATATTTTATTGACCAAGCCAAATATTTTGGGCCTCTGACTACTGCTTCTATCAGAATTAGTTGCAGTGGTGCTGCTATACACACTGCTCCTCCCACTTTCTGATTGAGTCAAATGACTAACTGTAACGGCTCCTCTTCATAATCATCTTCATGTTTACCATTAAACAGACTCCCTAGTATGACACAAGAGTCTCGAATTGCAGCAGAATTAACATCTTAATGCCAGGAGATGTAACATCAAATGGACCAGCAATATATGTGTGAAATATCTCGAATGGTTCCCTGGCTCTCCAATATTTTCTAACCGGAATAATTTGTATGTGTTGCTTTCCCTTGAAACAAGCTTCACATAAATTTTTTGATTTGTTGATTTTTTACAAACTATTCACAACTTTAACTTCGACAATAATTATAGGTCATAAAATCCAAGATGACCATATCTCAAGTGCCATAACCACGAGTCATTTTTCAATGATCGACTTTAAGCACTTTTGCGCTTTTATTTGCAAATCAAGTGTGAACAAAAAATTCTTTGACATGTCAATATATTTTAATTATTAAATATATAACACTTTCAATATAAAGACATCTCTAAAACTTTATTTTTTTCAAAAAACTATGAGGGAGTTTCAATAGATGTGCTTTCTAGGTGTGTGCTAACCATTTGACTTCTTTCACTCTCTCGAGAGTGCTCAAGAGGTGGTGCAAACTCTTTACAAGATACATTGGGGATAATACTTATTTTAATAGTGACATATTTTTAAGAAGGTTCCACTAGAGTCTATTTATGCCCATGTGTTACAACTGCATCTTTTTGAGAAGATGCATAGGTGTCTTTTTGACTGGTGAACTCAACTTTCTTTTGCTTCTTTATTTTAGTGACCAAAGGTGACTAAGTTTCTGTTTGGTCCTCACCACTCTCATTAACCACTAATAAGGTGTGTTTTTCTCTTCTTTTTACTAACTATCATTTTGAGAGGATGAAGCTGTTTCTTGACTTCCAGATAATGGTTGTGAAGGAATAGATGCATCTGTAGTAGACATCTGATGGTGTTCCTGCATTTGTGTTGCCGCAGGACCAGGTCCCATAGCTGAACTAGAAGTTGCAGTGCTTCTCATGTCAGGCATGGGATAAGGGTAAGTATTAAATTTTTCCAACAAAAAGTTGGTGAAATTCAAACTTACCTTTACCTGATTCTTTGTGTTAAGTGATCCAAATAATATTTTGGACACTTGTTTTCACATGCCTATTTCATTAATATCTATTCCTTCAGTCAAGTGTATGTCATGCACTTTATAATTTAAACCAGACATAATAAATATAGAGAAACAAATTTCTTTACCTTTACTTACCAAAGGAAGTGTGAGCCTTGTGCTTAGCTCTCTCAGAATGAGGCTTCCCACATCAATGTGCTTGTCATAAGCCATAGAGTTGACAAGCTTCTGAACCACATTTGAGATGCCATCAAAGCCTGTCTTCCTACATGTGAAGACTCTAATCATTGTGTCAAACACAAATGATCGTTCTTTTTTTATATATATCTTATTGAGCCTGGCCAAGTCTATCTTGTATGCATAATGAATGAAGTCCATAAACTTTGAAATTTCTTTAGAGGTAGAGGCTACACCCATCTTCTCTATTGGGATTCCCAGTGCCTTTTTGAGATCAACAATATTGAATTCCACTCTAACCCCTTTGATTTTGTAGTTCACCACAAGTGTCATCACTTGATTGTCATCTTCATGAGAGGAAATTACAACACTGTTCCAGAACTCATTCAACACATCCAAGTAAAACACAAGGTTTGCTGTTAGTTCCCCTGCAAGTTAAGAATCATCCATAAATTTCACAAAGCATGCAAGTACTTGTGTTGAATCAATGAAAGTGAATCAAATTTCACAAAGCACTCAGGTACTTGTGTTGAATCAAATTTCACAAAGCACTCAGGTCACTTTATTGACTCTTATCGAGAAGTAGAAGGTGACTTATCAATATATTGTACAAATACCCGGTTTATCCCTATTGGACTAAATTATTCTAATTAATATTAAAAAATTCAACATAAAATTAGAATGAATTTTATATTAAAAGTATTTTACCGAAATAATTTATTGAATTAAATAGTTTCAGTTCTGAGTTATTGACAAGTCTAAAATTTGAACTTATAGAGAACTTTATATCGATAACTATATCTTGAAAAGTATTTCCATAATTAGGTGGTCCGTGGACTTTTCTTTCCCTCTCTGAGTTTTTTGTAAAGAGAATAACCTTATCTTTCAAAGGCTTCGGAAACCCGATTTCCTCCATAATTTCTTTGATCCAATACCTAATATATTATATGATCCATATATTGATGCAATACCTTAATTTGACAATTTACAAGGGTTTTTAAAGTTGCTTATTGCGAAAATGAGAACTCAGCCAACGTGTACTTCATGTTTAACTTCATGTTTATATTATTCATATGCAATTCTATTATGCATGATAACAACAAATTTTAGTAGTTATTTAATAGGAAGGATAGGTGGGCTCGTATTGGACCAAGCCAAAAAAATTGGCAATTATTATCGAAAGAACCGGAAAAGTTAGGTCGGATCTGAGTTACTTCATGATACAGTTGAATTTATATTTTGGATTTTATTTTACGATATATGAGGATATTTCTCTATGTAGCATTTGTGAGTTCCCAATTTTGCCATCATTATTTAGACTTCACTACATAGATTTGTTGAAGTTTATTCTATTTGAGTTCATGACCTTATGCCTTTGCTATATGGTGACTCCATGATAAAGTTTTTAGACATGGCCTCATATGTTTATTTATGAACTTCTCA
Organism: Apium graveolens; assembly: GCF_009905375.1. NCBI lineage: Eukaryota > Viridiplantae > Streptophyta > Magnoliopsida > Apiales > Apiaceae > Apium > Apium graveolens. The sequence goes on from NW_027417961.1 coordinate 71,033, forward strand.
ATATACTTATGTTTTGTACTTCTCGACTTGGTTTATCAACTTCTCGATAGGATATATTTCTTGGATTATTGTTAAATGGCTTAATTGGCCTCTCATTCGCAAAAAAGTTCACCCACAAAAAAGAGATTGTGACGATTCCAAGTGAATTTTGGAGGCCAAGACACTCGTGCTGAGATATTATCATTATGGAATGCTATACATTAACCAACCTACTATAATTATTCTAATTATCAGCCTCGATTACTCCATTGCATTTGAGTTTGAAAATTGATATTTTATTTGCAAATAGTATTGGTATCATGATGTATACACTAATATATATATATATATATAAGACAAAATAATTGAGTGACCGATTATGAGAATGCATTAAATTTAGCCAAATTTTTAGAAATTACAGTAAGTTATTCTTTTTTTATCGTAGGTAACCCGCACGCACTATCTTTCGGGTGCGCAATGAGTATACTCTACGGACTCACACAATAACCTGCAAACCCGTGAACATGGTAAACCACATTTAAGCGATGGCTCAGGAGGCATAATCATAAATTCTCCTCCGGTGGGATTCGAACCTATAAGTTAATTTTTTTTTCAACTATTTAGAACATAGGTAAAAATATTAAAATTAATATATTGTGACATCATAATTTAGCATGAATTTTAAGCTATAGATAATAGGAAAAGAGACATTTCAAAAATACCATACAAGCGATATTGATAATAACTTTTATAATATATATAAATTTTAAAATATTGGAACCAAACAAAGTAGTAAATAATATGTTAATAATTTGTTTTATGATTATATTAATATTTAAACACTTTTGGAAAAGAACTTTATTTACATTTTAAAATTCTAAATACAAAAGTCGGCAAATCTTTTTTTGGCTTGACCAAGAAGTCTTATGCTCTAAGATTATAATATACATCTCATATATTTTTTATTGAATTTCATATAGTAATAAATCTTGAGCAGTTAGATTGAAAAAGAAACTATTCATTATTTTGGTAATTTAGAAATAATTATATTTTTATTTTCTTTTACAAAGAATCAATATTGCTTTCTTGGTAAAACAAATCCTCTAAATTTAAGCATCCAAAAGTACAATATCTTAACAATAATGAATAATATCGTATTATTAAATTAATATACTAAATCAAATATTCCAATTGTGTACAAAATTGCTACCTTGTAAATCAAATCGCTGTATATATATATAGACGCTTATTAGTGAAGCACATAAAATTGAAGCACATAAAATTTCTTGGGGAGCCAAAATTTCAAGCAAAATTTCAAGCAAATATAAGTTTCAGCTAAGAAAGAGGTAAACATGGCAGCTACAGACTTTGTGGGGGAGCCAAAATTTCAAGCAGGCAGTGGAGCAAGTGGCAGCTCATCCTCAATTATAAGGGAGTGGACAAGTCCAAATGAATTTTGGAGAAGATTTACAAGTCAAATTGGTACTAATAGTGATAGGGTACCCAGTGTTGTGAATCATAACCCTATGTACCCTGTCACTTTGGCCGGCCAAGTGCAGGTAATTAATGACATTTTATTTACGAAATCAAAATTTACTGTTCTTGAATCTGATTATATATGCTGTTGTTTTGCCAGGAGCATAGTAGGGTACCACCAGCATTCTTGTCCCTGTTTTTGGAGGAGATTATGAGAATGGAAAGCTCTCCTTACTTGTCTTCTCCCTTATTCTGTTCATTACCTCCTACTATAGTACAACCTTTGACAGATGCTCATGGATTTCTTCATCAATTTCCAGGCAGAAATGTACGTTTCTATGGTACATTATTATTTTGCAATTTGGATGAAAATTCCCATTTAAATGTAAGTTGAAATGCTGTCCTTGTTCTTTTTACAGCAGGAGGATCTAACCTTACAATTAATGCCTGGTTCATCATCATCCTCATCCTCGCATACTACCAGCCTAGAATTTTCAAATCCTTACGGATTCTATTTTCCTCAAAGAGGAAAGGTATGCCCAATTTTAATCAATTACAAATGTAACATATGTATTCTAATAAGTTTTTATTGATTGAGATTCAGGTAATTAGTGTGGGTAGTGAAGATGAGAATGGTTGTGATCTCGAGCTCAGCCTTAGTACAAGGTGCCTCCTTCTGAAACCTGAATATTGTTGTATAATTCCTTGTAAAACATTGATAAAAATTTTTCTTATCAAGTGTATGTGAAAAGTATGAGCAGTTCAAATTACAAAATAATTTTTAATTTTGTGGAACAATGTACAGCAGGTGGACTGAAAGCCAATCCGTCTCTGACGTCCAAACTTCCCTCCCCACTAAACTTCTTGTAGGCCAAGAAGCCGAGGTCTGTATTTTCTGTAGTAATTGTATGTGAATATACAAGAAAGTTGGAGTTTTTTTGAAGAAAACATAGGTTTTCACATACATGCTGCAAGCTGCTAACTCCTGACCCTTAGTATACCAAAAAACAATACGCACGCACCCTAAACCCCTACTTTTATCTTTACTATTACAGGGAGGAGGACATATGGACAAGAAAGCACGGACTGATTCCAGAAGTGCCGCATTCCGATCAAGTAGCTGCCAAGAAATAGATCAGGAGCTTGGACTTTCACTTTGATCTTTAGTTAAATTAGGTTAGAACAAAAAGACTAGAAATAGATCTACTTGTAGACTTTTTGAATGATTCCGTTTAAGTTTTGCTAACAATTTAAATTCCAAAAGTTTTCTGGCTCACAACAATATTGCAGCATAAAGCTAAGCATACTAAATTGTCCCTTATATATGTTAGTGGTACCTATATTCCTTCCTTCTTATATTATTATTAAATAATGGTTATGCTAATCCAAAACTAACCATAACTTTTAACAAGTAGGTGTGCTAACTGCCCTACCTGTTTTCCTCAAATGTATATAATACTAGTGTCTTATATCTCAAATGTATGTATTTCTTAGTTTCTCTTTATTAGTTTATTCAGTGCAAGACATACATTTAAATTTGACCAACAAAATTCAATCATCATGATCTTTAGTTAAATTAAATTAGCTTTGAACTATAAACCTAAAAATAGATCTAGGTAGCTGATTTGATTTTTTAAACAATGATTAGGTCAATTATTTGACCACACTATGAGAGATGGGTACCAAACTCACAAGTAAGTCATCAGACAAGTCAAAATTTAGTGCTTTAAGTTTGAAGTAATGTTAATCATCTCCATAACCTTATTTGTCTTGTATAAACAAGATCAGCTAAAATTAACTTACTTGCCTCATCCTTTTCATTTTTTGTAAAATGCTTTTCAAGCTTATCAAGAAAATCTTTTATAGATATTTTATACCCGTCCTCAGAAATAGTGCCCCGGCCCAGAATTCTTCATGAATGCTTGGTTTTATAATCATTAACTTAAGCTAGTAGAATGTTGCCAATTCTCAAAGTTCAATATAACGGTAATAGAACTTTCATCTATAAGAGAGGTATATTGCTCTTTGCTTATAATATAGTCTAAATTCATGCATCCTAGAACAAATAGAACTTCATTTCACATCTCTTTAAAATTTGGCCATTAAGCACCAAAATAGAGTTCATGTTGGCACCTACCTCAACAACACATTAACTTTGGAACCAAAAAAATATTTATACGCTCAAAATATAAAAAATTCATGCACATGTATACATAGTAGCACAAAAAAACATGATTTTAATAAAAAATTATAATATGTGTGTGGCCATTTGAAATGATTTCAATTCATACCTGATTTCATGACCATAAATATGATCATAAATATGAATACATACACAAATACACAAATAGAGATGACCTAGCTATGTGTCACTAGGAGGGATGGAAATGGAGGAGTAGATAGTATGTAGACTAATACCCTATAATTAGTAGCCCAATTACATCGCACAAAGCTTTATTTTAAATTATTTAATTAGTTCAAATATAAAATAAACTTTAAATATTATTCTCTATAATTTGTAAAAATTATAAAATATTTAATAATTGGCACTAAAATTTGGTGCACTTAGACAACTTTAGGTTAAAGGTGTAGAGAGGGACGCAAAACAAATATAGTTGTACACTAAATATTGATGTATACATAATTCACTCCATCATATTTATTCTTATAATAAAAGTACACCTAACAATATAAAATATATCTACTTACCTTCTAAATATGTTGTACATAATTATCAGACAGGCTTTGAACATGAATAACTTGGAGCAGCTTTCATCATATAATTACAGGAACTATATATCTATACACTTATGCTTATTTTACTGTCTAAATATCATAGAAACATGTTTTACACTACAAGAAAATATGACAAAACCGACCTTCATAAACGGTCGGTTAACAGGCAACACGGTCGGTTAAAATAGTCATAACCGACCACAGGGCATGGTCAGTTTTAGGCTGGTCGGTTAAGACTTTTGGTCGGGTTTAACCCTCATAACCGTCCACTACGTTGGTCGGTTATGTGCCTGGGCATTTTATTCAAATATGGGGTCACTGTGTACACGTGGCAACACGTGTGCACACGTGTTTCCACGTCACTGAGTCATAACCGACCGTAGGTGGTCGCTTATGTCTATTTTTGAAAAGTTAACTGGAACTCATAACCGACCGTGGTCAAAGTGTGCACATCGGTCGATTTTATTTCAGAGGCTAACTTAAATGTCATAACCGACCGTCCTAAAACCGACCACCCTCTAAAGAAGACGGTCGGTTTTATGAAGAAGGTGGTCGGTTATGTCTATTGACCGTCGGTTTTCTGGGTTTTGTAATGGTCAAAAGTGGTTGGTTGCTTTCTCCACTTTTTCTCCACGAACCCTTATGTTGGTCACAATTGCAATCAGCTTCATATAAAAGTCATCCCCCTGGTCAGTTTCTTTCATGACCAGAGATTCAAACTCTCCTTCAACTTTTGCACTTTTTCCTTCTTTACCCGCTCTTCACTCATACGCAGTGTTTTGATCGCGTCCCAGACCTCTTTGGCCATTTCTTTATCAACAATGGTCAATAATATGTCCTCCGACATGCCCTGATAAATTACTGATAGGGCCATCTACACCGTTTTGTCCACCACGGTTGTGTCGGAGCCAATCTGTTCAATCGCACCCCATACTCCTTGCGCATTCATGAACACCTTCATCTTTAGAGACCATACTGTATAGTTGCTTCGTGTTACTATCAGATAGTACATACCAACTGCTCTTTCCTTCGTTTTGGTCATCTCCATTATGATCTTTGTGTTTTTGGGTTGAATTTTAGGCATAAAATGGCCTTAACTCCTTAGCTCTAATACCAGAATGTAGCGAATAAGATATATATGAAACTGATTTTGGAGAATATAAAGTCTGTATATTACAGTTCTCAATCCTGTCCGAGTGTTTACAACCTTATATTGAAAAACAAGATTACATCATATGCCAGAAATCAAGAAAACAAATAACAAGAAATCAATCACAAAAACTACTTCCTACAATTTCTCCCTGATAATTCAATACTTCCTAAGTTGTCTCCATTGGTTGAGACTTATTCAACTTACATATTTTATTTGTGTAAAGTTTAGAGAAATATGAAAATAATTCCAACATAATATCTTAACAATAGTCAATAATTTGGTATTATAAATTAATAAACTAAATCAAATATTCCAATTGCACACAATATTGCTAGCTTGGCTTATTAATGACTTTTTTTTACGAAATCAATTTACTGTTCTTGAATCTGATTATATATATGCTTTTGTTTTGCTAGGAGCATAGTACGGTACCACCAGCATTCTTGTCCCTGTTTTTGCAGAAGAGTATGAGAATGGAAAGCTCTCCTTACTTGTCTTCCCCCTAATTCTGTTCACTACCTCGTACTATAGTACAACCTTTGACAGATGCTCATGGATTTCATCATCACTTTTCAGGCAGAAATGTACGTTTCTATAGTACATTATTATTATATAATTTGGATGAAAATTCCCATTTAGATGTAAGTTGAAACGTATCCATATTGTCCTTGTTCGTTTTACAGCAGGAGGATTCGACCTTACAATTAAAAACTTACAATTTATAATTTTTTATTGATTGAGATTCAGGTAATTAGTGTGGTCAGTGAAGATGAGAATGGTTGTGATCTCGAGCTTAGGCTTAGTACAAGGTGCGTCCTTATGAAACCTGAATGTCTATTGTATAATTCGTTGTATAAATATTGATAATATTTTTCTTATCAAGTGTATGTGAAAAGTATTAGCATTTAAAATTACAAAATAATTTTTAATTTTGTGGAACAATGTACATGAGGTGGAATGAAGAACAACCCGTCTCTGACGTCTATGGTACATTATTATTTTGCAACTTGGATGAAAATTCCCATTTAGATGTAAGTTGAAACGTATCTATGCTGTCCTTGTTCTTTTTACAGCAGGAGGATCTAACCTTACAATTAATGCCTGGTTCATTATCATTCTCATCCTCGCATACTACCAGCCTAGAATTTTCAAATCCTTACGAATTCTATTTTCCTCAAAGAGGAAATGTATGCCCTATTTTAATTAATTACAGATGTTTGTATCATAGATTCTCATAAAGATACAAAATGTAACATATGTATTCTAATAAGTTTCTATTGATTGAGATTCAGGTAATTAGTGTGGGTAGTGAAGATGAGAATGGTTGTGATCTCGAGCTCAGGCTTAGTACAAGGTGCATCCGTCTCTGACATCTCTATATTTTCTGTAGTAATTGTATGTGAATATACAAGAAAGTTGGATTTTTTTGAAGAAAACATAGGTTTTTACATACATGCTGCAAGCTGCTAACTCCTGACCCTGGGTATACCAAAAAACAATACACACACACCCTAAACCCCTACTTTTATCTTGAGGAATTTTTGAATGATCCCGTTTAAGTTCTGCTAACAATTTAAATTCCAAAAGTTTTGTGGCTCACAACGATATTGTTGTAGAGATATAAACTAGAACTTATATATGTACATGTATATTTGGTGTTCACCGGAAAAAATAAACTTGTATATTCTCCTCATCAAATAAAAGATTACAGGTAATAGTTTAAATAGAACTAAAATAACAAGTTGTAGCATTAAACCAACAACTCCTTCCTATTATTTCTCCGCTAATAAACCTAACTGACTACAATTTCCACTACTAATACACGTACTAATCCTACTGCTACTTATTTGACTTATTCAAATAAATAAAACATATAATTTAGATTAAAATCCCAACAATCTCCCCCTTAATCTAAGTTTTCCCTAACAAATACTAGCAACCCATATGGCTTTTAACTTAGCCCGTGTGGCTTTTAACTTTTCTGCCCGTTTGGCACTTCAATATAGCCCGTCTGGCCTTTTGTTTGCCTGGCTGGCATGTCTTATTTTCCCGGCTGGCACGCTACCTCTGTCTATAAAAAAGCTGGTTAATCATCATAGTTATCTCCCATGAATCTGCCACCTCGCCACCAAAAGATTTTAGCTCTCCTAAGCCAATATTCAACTGCAACATATATAGCTTGATTCCCATAAGATTCATCAAGTCCACCATATCTCCTATTTGCCCATCTGACACCACTTGGTATTCGAGCCTATGGTCGTGCATGGTGGCTATGCTCTTGTTGAATATGAAAACCCACGTACTTATCGTTAGTTATGGGAGCGGTCCTTTGGCTGGACACATAAGTGTATACGGTTTAGCTTCCCAGACGCCTTGTGCCCGCATGAATACCTTCATTATTAATGACCACGTCGTGTAATTGTTTTTGGCCAACATAGGAAAACTGAATCCGACAACACCTTCCTTCATCTTTGGCACGTCCATGCTTGTTTTCCTCGCCATGTACTTGGGCATAAACTACTTAGCTCGGATACCAAGCATTGACGTGCCAAAGATGAAGGAAGGTGTTGTCGAACTCAGTTATCCTATGTTGGCCAAAAACAATTACACGGCGTGGTCATTAAAAATGAAGATATTCATGCGGGCACAAGGCGTTTGGAAGCTATTGAGAATAGCGATCCAAATGGTGTAATTGATCCAAGGCAGGATAATGTGGCATTGACAGCCATTTATCAAGAAATTCCAGAAGACATATTGTTGTCCGTGGCGGAGAAACAGACTTAATAACAAAATGTCTTCCTAGTTCTTTCAAAATAAGTGTTCATTGTGTGTTTATTACAGGTGCTTATAAATATATATACATTAAATCTCTTCTTATATTCTACACTTGGTGTTCACCTGAGAAAATTAGAACTAAAATAATAAGTGGTAGCATAAAACCAGCAACCCCTTCCGATTATTTCTCCACTAATAAACCTAACTAACTACTACTTCCACTGCTAATCCACGTACTAATGCTACTGCTACTTATAAATAAAACATGTTGACTTATTCAAATAAATAAAACAATAACTTAAACATATAATTCACCCGAGAAAATAAACTTGTATATTCTTCTTATCAAATGAAAGATTACAGGTGATAGTTTAAATAGAACTAAAATAACAAGTTGTAGCATTAAACCACCAACTCCTTCCTATTATTTCTCCAGTAATAAACCTAACTGACTACTACTTCCACTACTAATCCACTTACTAACCCTACTGCTACTTATTTGACTTATTCAAATAAATAAAACAATAACTTTAAACATATAATTTAGATTAAAATCCCAACAATTGTAGCATATAGCTAAGCATATAGCATAATGAATCCAACTTCAAGTTTGTATAGTGCTCCGATTTTAACAACTTTTAGATTTTACAATTGAAGCCCTCTGGGGAACTGTTTGAGATTTAAATCTTGGGTTATGCAAGGAGGTTATCAATCTCACTAAGCACATAGGGATTCCATGGACAATATCCGTCCATGGAAATAGCTCTGCTTGTAGAGTTTTTGAATGATCTGGTTTAAGTTTTGCTAACAATTTAAATTTCAAAAGTTTTGTGGCTCACGGTAATATTGCAGCATATAACTAAGCATACTAAATTAATTGTCCCTTATATCTCTTAGTGGTACCTAAATTCCCTCCTTCTTGTATCATTATTAAATAATGGTTATGCCAATCCAAAACTAACCATAACTTTTAACAAGTAGGTGTGCTAAGTGCCCTACTATTTTCCTCAAATGTATATAATAGTATTCTCTTATATCTTATATCTCAAATGTAGGTACTTCTTAATTAGTTTCCTTTTATTAGTTAATTTAGTGCAAGAGAAACATTTAAATTTGACCAATAAATTTCGATTATCCTGATTTTTAGTTAAATTAAATTAGCTTAGAACTATAAATCTAAAAATAGATCTACTTATCTGGTATAAATTTTTTAAGCAATGATTCAGGTAGACTAGTTGAAAGATTCAGTTTAGTTTTTTTAATTACCATTTCTAGATTTCACATGTTTTTGCAAACATTAGCTCATATCAATACCAATATGTAGCATATTTCTAAACATGCTAATTTATCCCTCATATATAAGATACAGCTTATTGTGATATATAGAGTCAATATTTCATCAATTCAGACCGACTCAAGGAGGTTAACTAAATTCATTCCTATTTGTGTGTAATTACTCCCTCCCTCCCAAAAAATAAGTGTCGTTTTCACTTTTGACAGTATTTTGAGGTGTTAAAAAAAGGTACTTGTATATATTTTTTTATAAATTTCTTTTCTCAATAAAAATATAAATGTAAAATTTTAATTCAAGAATTTTTTTTTGAAAAAAATATATGCAAATATCTTTTTTTAGTACCTTAAAAACGTGTCAAAAATTAAAGCGACACTTATTTTGGGATAGAGGGAGTATTAGTTATGGTTATGCTAATGCAAACTCAAATTTAATTTTTACAAGTAGGTTAGCTAACTACTTTACCTATATTCATCAACTAAATTTATTTATCAGTTTTATTTTAGTAGTTTTAGTGCAAGAAAAGCCATTAAATTTGACCAACAAATTTTATCGAATTTTGCTAAATTCGACCAAATTTTCGTTGTCTAATCATAAATGAATAAAGAATATATAGTTATGTGGTATACTTTAAAATGAATTAATACTGATAAATCGTCGGAAGTTTGGGTAAAATATGAAATTCGATGTCAAAGTTTAAAACTTTGTTTAATTACTTTTCTCTGGGGTATTCGACTAATTTAGTTGGTTGAGAATTATGTGTTCAGGTCCCTCATGTACCACAGTTTTTATGGGCTTGGGTGAAAATCTCCTAAGAGCTTAGAATATCACTTGCATAGTTGCAAAGCATTTTAAGAGAACTTCACTTGCAGATGAATAGCTTGCATAACAGTACTTTAAGTGTATAAGTGTATGCAATTTAAAAATAATAATTGTATCCAACTTCAAGTTTGTATAGTGCTCCGATTTTATCAATTGAATCCCTATTTTTTAAGATTCAAATCTTGGGTTATGCAAGGAGGTTATCCATCTCACCAAACATAATGGACATAATAGGGATCCTATGGACAGTATCCGACCAGTTCATTTCTATGGCTCTTGGTATTACAAAAAGGAATGTACTGCATTGAGACATATAATCAAGTTTTTTATCAACCAAACAATCAGATTTACAGTCTATATAATTGAAAATATGTTTTTCAATATTTTCAAGCGTTAAAGAGCGTGAAGTGTATCATTCAGTAAGAGCTTTTAAAAACTACATTTTATGGAAGCAATTGAAATTACCTCCATAACATTTTACATAGACATAGCGCTACTAAGTGATTGATTAAGAAAGCTTATGTCGAATATATATATTCGTAGTTGCACTACAAGAAATTTGCAATCACACAACACCTATGAAACAACGGTCGACCAAAAAACCGTTGCCCCAAATTAGGAGACGACGGATTTTTTTTTTTCAAGAATAACTGTTGTTAGACAACATGTAGAACAACGATTATAGCAGATTTTCGAAAGACTTGTCTCTGTGGCATCCTCTTATTCAGGTAGACAACAGTTCTTAAATTGCACTGTTGTCATAGATCTTTAACATAACAGTCCAAAATCGTTGTTAATAAGCTAACTTATGGTAATCTCGGACAATGGTTTTGGACTAATTTGAAACAACAGTTGTTACAAAATATACATATAAACAACGGTTTACGGAGTCTATTGTATAAAGGAGTCAACAGAGAAGCATCATACAACGGTTTTACAATTTTGACAGAATAACTGTCTGTCTGTTTACAAGAAATCATGGCACCACCTGATTGGTGGAAATTATTTCACTTCGATCGCTGAGTTGGCGAAATGAGAGTCGTTGATTGATTTTACTTAGATTGCTTAGTTGGAAGAATGAGAACCGTCGATTGTGAGAATTTATCACACAACGGTATTTTGCTGAAACCGTTGTGTAACATCTAAAATTCAGATTGGTTGATAATTAGCGAAATAATCTTTTCAAATGATTTTTTAGACGATCCAACCTTACGGATGTTAACATATATTGATTTTAGCCACGTAAAAAAATAATAAAAAATTTCAAAATTTATCTTGCTTGACTTTATAAGGAAATTGAGGTAAAAGTACAACTCCCTAAAACAAGATTCGTTGCCGATTAACGAAATAAATTTTTCAAATGATTTTTTGGATGATCCAACCGTACGGCTCTTAACATATATTAATTTTAGTCACGTAAAAAAATAAAAAAAAATTCAAAATTTATCTTGCTTGAGTTTTTAAGGAAAATGACGTAAAAGTACAACTCCCTAAAACAAGATTCGTTGCTGATTAACGAAATAATTTTTTAAAATGCTTTTTTGGACAATCCAACCGTACGGATGTTAAAATATATTGATTTTAGCCATGTGAAAAAATAATAAAAAATTTCAAAATTTATCTTGCTTGACTTTATAAGAAAAATGAGGTAAAGGTACAACTCCATGAAACAAGATTCAATGCTGCTTAACAACATAATTTTTTAAATGAGTTTTTGGACGATCCAACCGTACGGATGTTAAAATATATTGATTTTAACCATGTAAAAAATAATAAAAAATTTTAAAATTTATCTTGTTTGAGTTTTTAAGGAAAATAAGGTAAAAGTACAACTCCCTAAAACAAGATTCGTGTACTAATATTTATGGTGGTGAAAAAAAATATACATTATGGGAGAATTTTAATTTTTTGTGTTTGATTAATATTCTAAAATTTAAATATTTGTTTAATATATTTGAAAAATTATAAGAAACTTAAAAGAGTTTCAAGTCTACGTGCTTCATTCAATATATTTTTTTAAAAAAAATTAAAGAATCGATGTGGGGCTTAACACTAGTGAGAAGTACTAGTCAAATCACTCGTTGACTGTTAAAATAGCAAATCAAATGATTTTTTTTTGAAAATTTGGCCATCCGTACGATTGGATATACAGGTCTTGACATCCGTACGGTTGGATAATTCATAAATATCTTTAAAAAAGTGAAATATCAACATGAGACTAAACACTAGTAGGAAGCACTAGTCAAATAACTGGTTGACTATTAAAATAAAAAGACTAGATGAATTTATTAATTTCTAAATATTTTGTCATATCACTAATATATACATGTCGTGACATCCATACGGTTGGATAATTCACAAATATTTTTTTAAAAAATTCGAAACATCGGCATGACACTAAACACTAGTAAGAAGTACTAGTTAAATAACTTGTTGACTGTTAAAATAGCAAACTAAATAAATTTATTATTTTATGATTTTTTTTTTCAAATCACTAAAATATACAGGTCTTAACATTCGTATGGTTGGATAATTCATAAATATTTTTAAAAAATATAAACATCGACATGGGACTAAACACTTGTAAGAAGTACTAGTCAAATAACTTGTTGACTTTTAAAATAGCAGACCAAATGAATTTATTATTTTCTGAAAATTTTGTCATATCACTAATATATACAGTTCTTGAAATCCGTAAGGTTGGATAATTCATAAATATTTTCTAAAAAATTATAACATCGACATGAGACTAAACACCAGTAAGAAGTACTAGTCAAATAACTAGTGGACTGTTAAAATTGTAAACCAAATGAATTTATTATTTTCTGAAAATTTTGTCATATCACTAATATATATAGGTCTTGATATCTATATGGTTGGATAATTCATAAATATTTTTTAGAATATAGATATATCGACATGAGACTAAACACCAGTAAGAAGTACTAGTCAAATAACTGGTTGACTGTTAAAATAACAAACCAAATGAATTTATTATTTTCTGAAAATTTTGTAATATCACTAATATATACAGGTCTTGACATCCGCATGGTTGGATAATTCACAAATATTTTTTAAAAAAATCGAAACACAACATGGGACTAAACACTAGTAAGGAGTACTAGTCAAATAACTTGTTGAGTGCTAAAATAGCAAACCAAATGAAGTTATTATTTTTTGAAAATATTTTCATATCAGTAATATATACAGGTCTTCACATCCGTACTATTTGATAATTCATAAATATTTTTTAAAGAATAAAAATATCGGCATGATACTAAACGCTAGTAAAAAGTACGAGTCAAATAACTTGTTGACTGTTAAAATAGCAAACCAAATGACTATTAAAATAACTAGTTGACAGTTAAAATAGTAAACCAAACATCAATAAGGGACTAAACAGTAAATACTAGTTATGATAAATTTAACCGCACTCTCATATTGGTGGAATTTATGATAAAATTAGAAAAATTAGTATTTTTGATAGTTTCTGTATATAATTTTAGTTCTTACAAAAAGTATTTATATGATAAAGGAATTTTCAAACAAATTTATTTTATTTGTTGCATTAAAAAAATTAGATATTTATCATACAAACTGTAATTTTTTTCTAAAAATAATTACGAGAGTGCGGGTAAGGCATATTAGATCATCCTAGCTGCAATTTTATTTAATACAAAAATATATGTGGTAAGAGAATTTTTATTTTTATTTAATTTTATTGGGTACTTTTAAAAAAATTAAATAATGTGTAAATAATTTTAAAAATTATAAATCAATTAAGTTATAAATTGGCACTCCTAAATTCGACCAATGACAGTTGAATTTAGTGTCATGTCATCGATCCATGTTAATAAGATCCAACGCACCTTATTAAATCCCTAAACAAATAATCTAACGGTGTACTCTCTCTCCATTCTCTCTCCCAGTCCCCTGTGACATAAAAACATCACCTCCCCAGTCCTCTTCCCCACTCTCTCTCTTTCTCTCCATCTCTCTCTCCATCCCTCATTTCATTTCTCTCTGCTTATAAACTATAAACACACATATAATTAACAACACATAGACATATTCACTGTACACTGTACAGTTATTGTTCGTAATTCCGGTCACGTACAGGTCCCATCCAACCCTAAAAATGTTCGGCTGCAAAAAGATGTCGAAGTAGAAGTAAACTTGAATGCCATACTAGCAGGACTAGAAACACCTGGAGCTTCCTTCCTATACATTTCCGGCCGACGAAATGCATTGACACTACTTGCGAGGAGCATGTTAATGTTCTGTCTCTATCAAATACTGATCTTATTATTATATCACAGTATTTGTCTCCAAAAGTCACTAATGGGCCAACCATTTTCTCAAACTGTGATAACAGGGCCTTATCACCTACTATATGACTTGAACATCCATTGTCTATGATCTATATGGCCTTCTTCACTTTGCCTGAATACAATGAGGATTAAGTATGTTTTGCTACCCAAGCAGTATTGGGTACTTTTTTCTTGTTAACAGATTTGGTAGAAGTAGAATTTGATGATTCAGAAAGAATAGAATTCATTAATTGATGAGCATTTTCATTTTTAGCCGATGACTCAATGTTGACTTCTTTAAGATCTACTCTCAGCTTGTGGCAACTTGTCATTACTTTCATGTTACAAGGTATACAATCAAACTTGTCAGAGAATGAGTAGTGAACATTAGCCTTTGCTTTATTATACTTGCATACTCCCACTCCTAGCTTGCTAACAACCTTTTTGCAAATGTGAGTTAGATGATTAACAGAGCCACACTTTTGATACTATTTTCTGGGAGCATCTGTAACAAATGTAAAGTTATTGCTTTTGTTTATTACCCACTTGCAGTTTTTCAAGGAAAAACCGTTCCACTTACCCAGATATTCCATTAATCAAGGTGAAACAGTTTTAATTCAAAATTGACACCGTTCCCACTTATTTAATTATTTTTCACTACAACATTAATATTCTGAAAATAAATCAAGTGAAAATGACCAAAATAAATTAGATGAGTAAGTAGTGATAAACTAAAATCAGAACTTAGAATCTATATGGTCATCAGAATATGAATATTTATCAGGATTTATCAATGCATTACAAAATATCTCAGAGATAAAATCTTGAAACAAAAACAAATTTCATTAATATATCAAGAGAATACATTCATCAAATTGAAAGTACATTAGAATTTATACAAGATTTCCCTAAGCTGCTAAACCTAACATCAACAGCCTTAGTCCTAGCTCAAGAAGCAGGGCAAGGCTGATGATGAAGAAAAATAGGAAGAAGAAAATAAATCATTTCTTCTTCCTACTCTCGACAAACAAAATGACGAGTCGAATGATTCGCTCTTGCTGGCGGAGAGCTTCCAGCCTTTCCTCCTCCAATCGCTCCAGATGGCGATGGTAATCCATATAGAAGAACAGGAGGTGGGTGAGTACCTCCTGTGGGATAGAGTCCCATATCTCATCAGGAATGGCAGTGACGTGCCATTCTTTCCGCCAATCGGCACAGCTTAGCTCCATATTGAAAGTTTCGTAGTTCAAAAACATGTTGTATCTGACCATAGTGTTTTTGATAGAAAAAGTATGAAGGTAAGTTTGTGAGAAAAGATTTGATGGGAAGGCTGATGTGAAGTGGTTGCTTATATAGACAGGAGAATTCCAGGAGACGTAAAGAAATTTAATGTTGATAGGTAGAATTAATTCTACCTCATCTCCCCAGACTTGGAAAAAGAAAAACATTCATTGGAAAGAGAAAACATGGTTTAATGTACACAAGAAGCAAGTAAAAGTTGACTGTTCAAGTACGAATATCACTAACCCTAACCATAGTGACTATTAATCTTCCACTTCACATATTTTAGTTTGAACCGAGACTGTTATTAAATTTTATCCACAGATAAGTCAAGTAAAGAATTAGACTGTAATATCAGAACTTAGACTTATATCAGAACTTAACAGTCATCAGAACATAATTTCTTAACTCAAAAAAGGAATGCCTATCTTAGGAAGTCCTCACACAAATTCTGATTTATATTCTTCAGAACTTAATCATCAGAATATGTAATCAGAACTTGTCCTCAGAATTTGTGCAATGAAACACAATGACTGTTCATATAAAATAACATAGATCACCACAGTAATTTTCATCATTCATATGGAGTGATTAGTGTGTGCATTAAGCTAAATATCAGACAAAGAGTAAAGTCTGATTCACTTCACTACATCTTAGAAATAAGGCATAACTAAAACTTTGCTAAAGAGCTGTCATTATCCTGAAACCTACTGATGAATGAGTTCATGCTTGAGTCCACCTTAACTATTTTATGCTAATATTATGCATCTTTTTAAAGTCCATTTCACAGTGGCTTCTCAGTGTAAGTGAGTCACGACTGCTTATCATAATTTATGCTATTATCAGAGTATTTCTCCAGTAATCATAGAGTGTGAAAAGTCACCAAGAAAATATTTTAGTTACTTTTCTGATGCATATTACTTAATACCAACAATGCACTTGGGTCGTCCTTCCATATTTTTACTCTAGATCTCAAAGGAGTACCTGATTTTATTCTTTGATCATTTTGCTTTTTCTTTTGATAAATGAGGTTTATCAGCACTTAGTGCATTCAACAGATTTACTAGTATCAGAACTTAACAGATGAGTAGCATTATTCTAATTTGTGACTTAGTAATAAGATAGACAAAGTAAACTCAACTAAGCTCAATTATCAGAATTTGCTTGTGTCAATAGATTTCCACAGAAATAATTACTTTTTATATGGGATCCTTTGTTTATTGAAGACTACTAGGTCAGCATCTAGCACAGTTATCCTCATAGGATTGAATAGTTACTTAAACAGACATATCACTTATCAGAGTTTAGAAACATATATCAGAAAACAGTCAGTACTTAAACACATTTGTCAATTAAGCACAGAATGCATAAAAAGATTAAATTCTGTAAATACTGATCATAAAGTCTGATATAACATAACAAAACTAAGCAGATTTAGAGAAAGAACCTGAAACCATTCCAAGTTCATTTACCAATCTTGTAAAAGTGGCTTCACACAATGGTTTTGTGAAGATATCTGCTAGTTATTGATCTGTTGGAACAAAGTGCAATTCCACTGTACCTTCATCCACATGTTCCCTGATGAAGTGATACCTGATGCTGATGTGCTTTGTCATAGAGTGTTGAACTGGATTACCTGTCATAGCAATAGCACTATGATTATCACAGTAAATAGGGATTTTGAAATATGTTAACCCATAATCCAGTAACTGATTCTTCATCCAAAGAATCAGTGCACAACAGCTTCCTACAGCAATATACTCTGCTTCTGCAGTTGATGTGGAAATTGACTTTTGTTTCTTGTTGAACCAAGAAACCAATCTGCCTCCAAGAAATTGGCAGCTTCCACTTGTGCTTTTCCTGTCAATTTTGCAACCTGCAAAATCTGCATCTGAGTAACCTATTAGTTTAAAATCCAATTCTCTAAGATACCACAATCCCAGATCAGCTGTTCCTTTAAGATACTTGAAAATTCTTTTCACAGCTGTTAAGTGAGGTTCTCTTGGATCTGCTTGAAATCTTGCACAAAGACATGTAGCATACATGATATCAGGTCTACTAGCAGTTAGATAGAGTAGAGAGCCAATCATACCTCTGTAATCAGTAACATCTACTGATTTACCAGTATCCTTATCCAGTTTTGTTGTAGTGGCCATGGGAGTGGATGCACTTGAACAATCTTGCATTCAAAATTTCTTCAGCAAGTTTCTGGTGTACTTAGTTTGACAAATAAAAGTGCCTTCTTCATTCTGCTTGACTTGAAGGCCCAGAAAATAGCTAAGTTCCCCCATCATACTCATCTGATACCTTGACTGCATCAGTTTGGCAAACTTCTTGCAAAGTCTGTCATTTGTAGACCCAAAAATGATATCATCAACATAAATCTGGACCAGAAGTAAGTCCTTTCCATGGTTGAGGTAGAACTGTGTTTTGTCTATTGTTCCTATATTGAATCCACTTTCCAGAAGAAACTGAGCTAAAGTCTCATACCATGCTCTAGGAGCTTGCTTAAGTCCATAAAGTGCTTTATCAAGCCTGTATACATAATCTGGATGTTTGGAATCTATAAAGCCTGGAGGTTGTTCGACATATACTTCCTCCTCTAATTCTCCATTGAGAAAAGCACTTTTCACATCCATTTGAAAGACAGTAAACTTTTTGTGAGCAGCATACGCCAAAAATATCCTTATGGCTTCTAACCTAGCAACTGGTGCAAATTTTTCATCATAATCAATTCCCTCATGTTGAGAATATCCTTTTGCAACCAGCCTTGCATTATTCCTTATAATTATGCCATCACTGTCAGTTTTATTTCTGAATACCCACTTTGTACCAACAACAGATCTATTCTTTGGTCTTGGCACTAGGGTCCAGACTTTGTTTCTTTCAAATTCATTTAACTCTTCCTGCATTGCTTGCACCCAATCAGCATCTTGAAGAGCTTCTTCCACTTTCTTTGGCTCAGTCTGAGGGAGAAAAGAATTGTAAAGACATTCGTTTGAAGTACCTGTTCTAGTTCTGACACCTGCATCATGATTTCCAATTATCAAATCAGGTGTATGTGATTTTGTCCACTTCCTTGCAGATGGAAGGTTTTCTCTAGAACTGGATGCTCCCCCATGATCCATGCTGTCTTCATTTTCATTTTCTGATGCTCCCCCTGAAACTATGTTCTCTGAGTTGGATTCTTCAGAATTTAGATTTTCAGCACTATCAGAACTTGGCTTATCAGAACTTGACGAATCAGAACTTGAAGAGCCAGATATATGTTCTGATGTTTCTTGAGATGTGGTATGATCTTGAGTATGCTCCCACTGCATAGGTGCATCTTCCTTTGGCGTAGTCACCATAGTTTCAATAACATCAGAGTTTAATCCATCAGAGTTTATAGTATCAGAACTTAGACTGTCAGGATTTTCAGTATCAGAATTTGAGTCTTCATTTTCAAATCTCAGCTGATCATGATCAATAAAATCTTCAAGACCAGTGATCTTCTTGTCATCAAAAGAGACATTGATAGATTCCATGACCACTTTTGTTCTCAAATTATAAACTCTGAAGGCTTTTGTGGAAAGTGGATATCCAACAAAAATTCCTTCATCAGCTTTTAGATCAAACTTGGATAGCTGTTCAGGATGAGTCTTGAGAACAAAACACTTGCATCCAAATACATGAAAGTACTTCAGATTTGGCTTCTTTTTCTTCACCATCTCATATGGTGTTTTTCCTTGCTTGTTAATGAGTGTTGCATTTTGAGTAAAACAAGCAGTCTGCACAGCTTCAGCCCAGAAATAGGTTGGAAGTTTTACTTCTTCAAGCATTGTACGTGCAGCTTCAATGAGAGTTCTATTCTTCCTTTCAACAACTCCATTTTGCTGTGGAGTTCCAGGAGCAGAAAATTCCTGCTTAATTCCATGGTTTTTGCAGAACTCTTCCATTATCAAATTCTTAAACTCAGTGCCATTATCACTCCTTATTGTTTTCACAGAATCATTGACCAATTTATTCAGATGTTTGACATGATCAATCAAGATAGATGCAGTTTCACTTTTTGTGTGCAAGAAATACACCCATGTATATCTAGTGAACTCATCCACTATGACCAATGCATATTTTTTCTTTGCAATAGACATGACATTTACTGGACCAAATAGATCAACATGTAGTAGATGATAAGGCTCAAGAATTGATGATTCAGTCTTGCTCTTGAATGAAGATTTTCTTTGTTTGGCCTTCTGACAAGAATCACAAAGGCCATCAGGAGCAAATACTGACTTTGGCAGTCCTCTCACAAGATCTTTCTTGACCAGCTCATTTATATTGTTGAGAGAGTTTCTTGTGCCAATTCCAGCTTCTTTCAATTGATGCTCTACTCATCAGACAGATTGCAGAACTATCAGTACTTGTTGAAAGCTTAGCTTCATAAATGTTACCACGCCTGTATCCTTTTAGAACAACTTCGCCTTTAGATTTACTCACAACTTCACAGTGTTCTTCAAAGAAATCAACATGATAACCTCTGTCACAAATTTAACTTATACTCAGCAGATTGTGTTTAAGTCCTGAGACCAGAGCTACTTCTTTAATGATGACATTACCAAGATTGATATTGCCATATCCCAATGTTTTTCCAATGTTGCCATCTCCATAAGAAACACTTGGGTCAGCTTTCTCCATAAAGTCTGATAGCAGGGCTTTATTTCCAGTCATATGTCCTAAACATCAACTGTCCAGAACTAGAATATTTTTCCTGTTGTCCTGCAATCACAAAGACCACTAATGATTAGGTTTAAGGACCCAGACTTGCTTGGATACTTTGGCCTTATCAAGTTTTTTAACATTTGCAGCGGATTTAGCATCAGAGTTTATGTTAACATTTTTCTTATCAGAACTTACACTATCAGGCTTTGAATTAGAATTTACACTAGAAGGAACAATGGAAACTTTCTTCAAAGAAGGTTTTAATTGATAATAATCATAGTACAAGCTATGATATTCCTTACAAGTATAAATGGAATACCATAAACTACCACAATGAAAACAAGGATTCTGTGATTTATATCTAACAGACTGACTCTTAACTCCTGATTTTGAAGGTAAAGAGTTAATGTTCTTATTCTTCCTGCAAAATGAAGCCAGATGGTTAGAACTTCCACAGTTATTACATGTTTTCCTAGGAGCATCAGGAACAGGTTTATAATCATTGCTTTTATTCACACCTTCCTTTCCATTCCTATTTTTCCTAGGTGATTTTACCTTGTTTACATTCTTAACATCTTTCAGCTTATGCTTAAGCTGCTTCTTAGTCATTAAGCCTATGTTTACTTCAGTTGTCTTTTCCTGTTTTAGTTTGTCAGAAGTTAATCCCTCTCTAACTACTGATTTATCATTATCAGACTTTACAGTTACAAACTTAACAGGTTTTAACTTTGGCTTTTGCTTAACAACAGGCTTAATTTCTACAGTTCCTTTATCATTCTTATCCTCTCCATAACCTAAGCCCTCTTTCCAATTTTCACTACTTAGCAAATTTTGAGTTGTTCTGCCAGAGTTAGTCCAAGTCCTGATTATCTCTCTTTCCTTTTCTAACTCAATTTTTAGAGATTCATTCAATTTTAGCACTTCATCCCTAACATAAAAAGCATCATCTCTATCCTTCTGAGTTTGATGGAACATAACCAACTCTTTTTCTAAGAAATCATTTCTTTTCTTAAAAGCAAGATTTTCAGAAGTTAATCTTTCACATGTTAAAGTTTGATCTCTATAACTAACAAACATGGTTTTAAGATATCTTCTCAACTCATTAATATCATCAGTATTAAAAGCATAAGTAGTCTGAGGTACCTTTGTTTCAGCAGCTTCAGAACTGCTCTCAGCACTTTCTTTATCAGCATTTGCCATCAACGCATAGTTCTCCTCACTTTCAGAGTCTGAGGTGTCTGTCCAGTTTTTCTGCTTTGTGACAAGAGCCTTGCCTTTGTCACCCTTTACCTTCTTGCAATCAGGAGATATGTGGCCTTTCTCACCACAGTTATAGCATTTAACATTGGTATAATCTCCTCTATCAGACTTTCCTCCTCTGCCTTCAGATCTTCTGAAATTCTTCTTATCAGAACTTATGCCTTTCCTGGAAAACTTCTTTCCCTTTCTGAACTTCCTGTATGCAATCTTTGTGATCCCTTTCACCATAAGAGCACACAACTTCATCATCTCCTCATCAGCATCAGTCTCAGGCAAGCTTTCAGAATCTGAGTAATCATCACTTTCAGAACTTGATGACTCAGTTTCAGACTTTGTGAACAGAGCTTTACCCTTGTCTTTCCTTGAGGTAGCTGCCTTGGGGGATTCTTCTTCAGTCTTAAGAGCAACTGTCCTTGACTTTCCTCCTTTCCTCTTGCTTCTTTGTTCCATCTCAAGTTTATGAGTCTTGAGCATTCCATAAATTTCATCAAGAGTTGTTTCATCAAGATTATAATTGTCTCTTATTGTTGTTGCCTTCAAATCCCAACATTCAGGAAGAGCTAACAGGAATTTAAGGTTTGAATCTTCAAGATCATACTCCTTATTAACCAGTGACAGATCATTCAAGAGTTTGACAAATCTATCATATAAATCAGTCAATGATTCATTAACCTTTGGGTCAAAGTGTTCATACTCTTGAGTGAGTACTGCCTTCCTGTTCTTCTTAATTATATCAGTTCCCTAACACCTTGTTTCCAGAGCATCCCATATCTTCTTAGCAGTCTTGCAGTTAATTACCCTGTTTAACATTACATTATCAATGGCACTATGCAGTAAGTGTCGTACCTTAGCATCCTTAGCAATTGATGCGATATCTTCAGCAGTATAATCACTCTTTTCCTTTGGTACAGTCTTTGCTGCCTCATCTGCAAACAACAAGCTTGGTTGGTTTGTGAGGCCCTTCCTTGATTTCATCAAGATATTCTGGATCTGTAGCTTCCAGAAACATGGTCATCCTCAACTTCCATATGGCATATTCAGATGGTCTCAGTATAGGAACTCTGATGGTTTCATACCGACTTTGGATTTGTGTCTTTGGAGGTTCTTCAGTTTTGGTAGGCTTAGTTGGAGTTCCTGTGTCAGACATGATTGTGTTTGGATCTTTAACTGTATGTGTGTTAACAGATAGGCTCTGATACCACTTGTTAGGTCACACACACTGTAGAGGGGGTGAATACAGTGTAAAATACAATCAAATCGAACTTTAATATCTTAAGTAACACAAAACAAACTTTATTGAAACAATAAACTCTGTTACAGTATGGAACTGTTACCTCTCAGTGATGAACAAATATCACGAGAGCTGCTAGGGTTACAATGAATAATCTTCTCGAATATGATAACACTTATAGTGTAAACCCTATGTCTGTGTTTATATATTACACAGTTACAAGATAATCGCTAATTGATATGGAATATACTTCTGCTTCCTTAAATATATCAATCAGATATCTTTTCTTCCAAGTATTCCATTCTTCACGGAACTCTTTCTTCATGCATATCTCTTCTTATGTTTATCTCGATCTTCTTTCCTTTAATCAGGTACTATCCTAATCTGATTGTCCTTCAGCACTTAAGTTCTGATATCCAACTTCTGATGATTATCTCCTGATAATATAAGTACTGATATCCTTAAGTTCTGACTTCCAGTATAAGTACTGATTCCCAGTTAAGTACTGATTTGTCCTGTTAAGTAAGATCTGAAAACTAAACATAAATCATATTAGCCATGACATTATCAAATATATCTAACAAATTTGTCTTCGTAATGTTCTTAATCAAGTGACAAGTGAGAGTATTGGTCCAGTGGTCCTTTTTATTGACAACAAATCTGCGATTGATCTCACCAAGAATTCGGTTTTTCATGGGCATAGCAAGCATGTTGATATACGCTATCATTTTATTACAGAGTTTGTTCGGCATGGGGAAATAATTTTACAGCACATAAGTAATGAGAATCAACATCCAGACTCTTTGACAAAGCCTTTTTCCACTGTTAAGTTCGAAGGGATGTGCAAGCTGCTTGGAGTGAAAAACCTGGATAAACAAGTCTTGGATTAAGGGGAAAATATTTGGAAAGTAATCCAAAATGTGTTTAAATATTTATTAGTTTTTTTTATTTTGTCTGAAGTAGTTATTTAGTAGTTGGACTTGGTCAATGCATCTCTAGAAGCAGTTTTAGGATCGTGGAAAATAAAGAGAGTAAAAGAGTATTCAGGGGATAGTAGTTCCCGATTTGTAGGTTCAGTAGTTTTGCAGTTTTTGTTAATTTATTTTCTGCAGTATAATGAAAAGCAAGTGCTCGGTACGTGCATGTATTGTGTTTTTATTTTTCTCAGTTTCAAACATACACATATACTTATATTTAGAACATCAGGTCTCCAAATTTGATACAGTATTCTCGTATCAGAGCGAGTAATTTTGTGCCTGTGAACACACAGTCACGTGTCGAAGACGACTTCAATGGAGGGAAATAAGGCAAGAGTGGCGGTATTGGGTTCATTTACCCAATGTTAGAAATGAGTAATTATACTATTTGGCCATTGAAGATGAAGGTCTTTACTCAAGCTCAAGAATTATGGGAATCTGTGGAAACTAAAGACCCAAAGGCTATTATTCAAGAGAGAAAGAACAAGATACAGTGGCCATAATTTACCAAAGGATTCTAGAGGATATATTGTTCACCCTTGCTGTAAAGAAGACGGCCAAAAAAGTGTGGGATGCTATAAAAACCTTATGTCAGGGGGGCTAGAAAAGTCAAGAAAGCACAAGTTCAAACCTTGAAGGCAGAGTTCGAATTCTTAGTCATGAAAGACAATAAGGTGTTGGATGACTTTAGTATAAAGTTGAATGGGATGGTTACAAACATTCGAGCCCTTAGAGAGTCTGTGGAAGAAGCCTATTTAGTGAAGAAATTGCTTTGTATGGTGCCAGCTAAGTTCTATCAAGTTACGTTAATATTGGAACAATTGGGAGATACTGAAACTATGATATTAGAGGAAATTGTAGGTTCATTGAAGGCACACAAAGAATGGGTAAAAGGGCAAGAGGAAAAACCGATCCGACAATAATTACTCACAGAAGAGGAGCGGGAAAGCGTTAACCAAATAAGGGAAAGTCGTTGTATACAAGAGAAGAATGCTTAAAGAAAAATATTAAGAGAGCTGAAGGATCATCAAAATAAAAGGGATGAGGGTGTGACAAAAGTAAGATCATGTGTTATAACCATAATACTTTTGCACATATTGCAGCAAATTGTCGAAAGTCTCGAAGGTTCAAGGAGCAAAACCGGGAAGCGAATATTGCACAAGTTGAGGATGAAGAGCCTGCTAGGTTATTGGCTAAACTTGAAATGGAGGATGGAAACAAAATGTTGTTGAATGAATGGTCCTTAGTTCCAAAGTTGATGAATGTCATAGAAGAAAAGCAAGGACAGTCTAATTTGTAGTATTTGGATAGTAGAAAAAGTAATCACATGAAGGGTCGAAATCCAAATTTATAGAGTTGGATAAAGGCGTCATTGGGCAAGTAAGATTCGGAGATGGTTCGACATTAAAAAATGAGGGTAAAGCATCGATTATTTTGAAGTGCGGAAATGGAGAGGAGCGTACATTGCATGAGATTTATAAGCACTGGCGAACTGCCAGAAATGGGAAATAGAGTGGTCCTTAAGGGTGAATTTTTTTGGGTATTCCATAACCAAGAAAAATTTCTCATGAAAGTGAAACTCTCTTTAAATCGGGTATACAATATCACTGGAACAAGAAAACTCATTTTTTTGCTTTTTAAGTTTGATGATATGTCTAAATTATGGCATACACAATTTGGTCATGTTAATTATCAAGCATTGGGATTAATTTTTGTGAACAGTATGGTGTATGGTTTTTCGAATGTTGTTCATCCAAATAATGTGTGTGATGGATGTATGATTACTAAGCAAATTAGACGGCCTTTTCCTTCACAAACACAGTTTAGTGCGAAGCATGTGCTAGATATCATTTATGATGACTTGTGTACACCAATTACTCCAACAACAACAGGCAGAAAAAGAAATTTTTTACTGCTGGTAAAATAATTTTAACAAAGGTGTGCGTGGGTGTATTTTTGAAAAATTAAGACGTGGCTTTTAATTCTTTTTAAAGTTTTAGAGCCAAGATTGAGAGTGATGATGAAAGAAGGGTGAGGATTCTCAGAACCAATAGAGGAGGAGAATTCATGTTAAAAGAAGTTGTTGATTATTGTGAGAAGGCTAGGATCGAGATACATTTTACAGCACCATACACGCCATAATAGAATGGAGTAGTTGAAAGGAGGAATCGAACTGTACTTGAAATGGACCGGAGTTATTTAAAAGAAATGAAGTGGAAGCAAATTTTATTTTTGGGGTAAGCGTTTAGGAATTCTATTTATATGCTTAAAAGACTTCCAAATAATTCACTATCTCAAAAAACTCTGACCCCATATGAGACATGGTCGGGATCAAAACCAAACATCGGTCATGATGAGAAGAGAAAGTTGGTAATAAAATAAATAGGATTGCCTTTATTTTGTCGGTGTTAGCCTCTATCCCCCTCTTGGAGACCATCAATCCCAAAAATTTTCCAGATCCTACTCCGAAAGCACATTTTGTAGGGTTTAACATCATCTTATGGTACCTCAGAATCTCAAAAGCTTCCCTCAAATGGGTTATATGATCAGTCTTTGCTAGACTCTTGACTAACATGTCATCAACATAGTCTTCCATAGTCTTACCAATAAGGTCCTTAAAAATTTTATTTACCAACCTTTGATAGGTGGCTCCTGCATTCTTAAGACCAAATGCCATAACAAGATAACAATAAACACCAAAGTCAGTGATGAATGATATCTTTGGAATGTCATCCTTATGCATTTTGATCTGGTTGTATCCGCTAAATCCATCCATGAAACTCAGCATCTCATGCCCAACAGTGGCATCAATCAAAGTATCAATCCTTGGCAACGGAAAATAGTCTTTAGGGCATGCATCATTCAGATCAGTGAAGTCTATACACATCCTCCATTTTCCATTAGCCTTCTTCACCATTACAGGGTTTTCTAACCACTCAGGAAATTGAATCTCCTCAATAAAACCAGCCTCTAAGAGCTTTTCTACTTCCTGTTTTATAGCCTCTTATCTTTCCGGGGCAAAATTTCTTTTCTTTTATTTCACTGTCTTCCGGCTTGGATCCACATTTAACTTGTGAGTAATCAGCTCCGGGTCTATGCCTGGCATATCAGCTGCTGACCACGCAAACACAACACTATTTTCTTGCAAAAATTTCACCAAGTTCTTCTCCAGGTTGGGGATTCCGCCCCTGATCGTCTTGGTCCCTCCTACGATCTTCAAAGTTCTTCCTTCCATTATTATTCCTGTCCCCTCCTTCTCCAGTATACTTGTTCAATCTTCCTTTTCGAATCAAAAACTCAATTTCATCTTTCAATTGCCCACACTCATCGGTGTCATGGCCAACATCTTTGTGAAATCTGCAATACTTGCTCTTATCTAGTTTGGCGGGATCAGCCTTCAAGGGCTTAGGCCAGCGAATATCTCTATCTTTCTCAATCTCCATCAAAATCTGGCTTCTAGGAGCATTCAACTTAGCATATTCAGTGAACTTTTGCCCAGGTCCTCCCTTCTTGGGGGTTGAATCAGAATTTTGTTCGGTTCTAGGATACTTGTCCTTAGCAATATATTCTAATTCAGTTTTTCGCTTCTTGTTTCCAGTGGGCTCATTACTTACTACGGTCTTCCTCATACTTTCTTCAACCTTGATATACTTCCCTGCCCTCTCTTGGAGCTGCAACATGCTTTCAGGGGGACGTTTGGCCAAGGACATCTTGAAAAACTCATCCCTAGTTCCTTGTTGCAGTGCTATCATGGCTACCTTATCATCAAGGTCCGGGACTTTTAAAGCCTCCTTTGTGAAACGATTCAGGTAATCTCTTAAGGATTCCTTAGCTCCCTGCACAATACTCATAAGAGATGCTGAACTTTTCTCATGGACTCTCCCACTGATGAACTGCTTAATAAAAGCCTGACTTAACTCTCTGAACGATCCAATAGAGTTTGGGGGCAAGCGACTGTACCCTCTTTGAGCCATACCCGACAGGGTTTGAGGGAAGGCCCGACACTTTATAGCATCGTTCACGGGTTGCAGCAGCAGTGCATTAGAGAATGTCCTAACATGATTAGCGGGGTCTCCCGTGCCATCATAGGCTTTGATAGTGGGCATCTTGAATTTCCTTGAGATATGGGCATTCATTATATCTTCAGTGAAGGGCGGAGTTGGATCATCAGGATCTCCAAGGGGAAGGAGATTGCTTTGATCAGTTCTTGGGACAACAGCCCTTCTCCGTACCGGACCATCCAGGTCTATGGCATGAGGAGGATTTCTCCCCCTAGGAGGTATCTGGGGTCTGGTGGCCTGGTGAGCCTCCAAGTCACGCCTCAGCCTTTGGATCTCGGCCTCATGAGCCCTGATCCTTTCCTGCACTTCTTGGGGATTCGCCCTTTGGGTGTTTTGAGGGCTTTGCCTTCCATCGGCCATCGGCTCTTTGCGAGGACGCCTCCTTCTTGGGGCCACTTCATCATCCGAAGATTCGGAGTCTCTCTCGGTGTAAGGACCAGAAAATTCCCGATCCTTGGGGATAGGAGCCAAACCTCGTATATAGGGGGGCGATTGCCCTCGTGCTTTACTTCGCCCAGCGTATCCACTTTCTCTAACCTCGGGGTAAAGTAGCATCCCATAAGGGGGTTAGTAGTAACAATAGTTGAATATTCATACCCGATGGGTCGAGAATTCACAGGTATATGTACTTGTTGAACTTGAGAATTCGTACCTTGAATAGTCGGGGGAGTCGTCCCTTGTGGCTGAGGTTGAGTTGCCCCTATCTGGGCTTCCGCTTGATTAGATGCATAAGTTGAGTGGGGAGGTATCTCCACGGTTGATGAAATCACCTGGGTTGTCCCCGATGGTGTTCCTTCTTCTAGAGCTCTGATTGTTCTTCGTGTTCTCACCATGGTTGTTGTTGTGCCTTCCCACAGACGGTGCCAAATGTTATAGATAAAAAACTAATATATATAATTGCTGTATTTATTACTAAGGTACGGGAGCTCAAGGCCTTTAATGGCTGCTCTCGTATTTCGTAGCTTAACTCTGCCTTTACGAGATGCCTACGTATCTCTGTGAATTAGAGAATCAAACCAAAAAGCGTCGTTCTGATTTGTGGGGTGAGACCCCTTATATAGATGTGGGAGTCCTTGAATTGGACTTGGTATAGGAGACTTGGTGGTCAAGTCTCTGAATTAGGATAGACTTAGGAGTCCTAGGGAGTAGGAAGCTGATTCCTTATCCCATGAGGTTCCTTGGAGACCAATCTACAAGGATTTATATCCCCACTAGGACTTATCTTAATAGCTGTTTTTCTCCCTTATTTATTAATTATGAAATTAATAAATAATCAGGGTTTTTGGGCCTTCTTTGTTCCATCAGGCCTGATCTGGTCCATCAGGCCTGATCAACATGTTAACCTTTCTGGTCTGAATGTCATACATCTTCTTATTGGGCCTTGCAGCCCAAACTGTAATATTTAATTATGTAATCAGGATTTATTTATCCCTATCACTAATGTAAATATATAATATATATATTTTAATTTAGAAAACAAAATTAAAAAGAATTATTTTAGCTTTAAATTTAAAGCACATCAAGGTGTGTCTAAAAGTATATTATATCAAAAAGTTATGATGGATGAGAGGAAGTATATCAATATTTTTTTGTTAAGCAGGTGTATCTTTTTCAAATTTAAATTTAATTATTTTCCAGTTCCCTCTAATTTTTTTAACTTCGTAGAATATATTTTCACATACTGTAATTGAGAATAAATTTCTTGACCTTAAAAAATCTTGTGAAAATGAAAAATAATAAAATTGAAATTGCTTGAAAAGCAGCTCAATAAAAGTTATAGTCAATACAAACTAGAATTAATCCAGCTATTTATTTTGGATAACCTAGATCTTAATTTAATTCCAAAGAATTGGTTCATAAGCAATGTTTGAGTTCCAAATTTGGTTCTTCGTATCTAGTTGATCCTGGAGCCGCACTTTCCTTGCCTCAAAAATCAGTCCCTGCTTTCTTTCTATGACATGCACATGTTGTTATTTTCTGTTTAGTGGAAATAAGAACGACACTTTCCTGGTAAGAATAAGATAAGTTAATAGGAGCTTTCTTCTTTCTATGACATGCACATATTTTCTGGCAGGATAAGTCAATTCGAACATTCTTCTTTCTATGACATGCACATATTTCTTCCTGTTCATAAGAAGTTGAATAAATGGTTCAAATGATGTATTCACCTACTACTCAATTGTTAGTAACAAAAACCAAATACAAAAGAGATGAGGAACTTAGTGTAGCCGCTAAAAGTAGTTTTAATCCATTTGAAAGATTAATTCTCGTGTAATTATAACAAGAAAGTTCAACCTCGCTTTTTTTTAAAATTAAAAAAATATTCAAATAATATATACTTTTCATAGATGACATAAACAAACAGATGTATATTTTGACACACACATATAATTACCAAAAACAATCATATAAAGTGAAACAAAAGAGAGGAAGATTCATACATCCAGGGGCTGGTACACAGGGAGGTTGAGGAGATTGTTACGAAGAATTTGACTCTTACATCTTCTCCAAAATTCATTTAGAGTTCTCCACTTCCTTATTGAGCCACTTCCTCCATTTCCTTTTCCAAAATTAGCCTCCCCAACAAATTTTCTACCGTCTATGAGTACCTATTTGGTAGATGATAATTTTATTTCCTAGAAAATGAGAGGATGGGAGTTTTATGATGGATAGAAATTTGATGTGAAGCATTAGTATTGACTCTTTTGATTTTATAACTGACATAAATATTGAGCACAAGTAGAATATCTGATTTCATATATTAATTTGATAATATAATATTTAGAGTCGTTTTTTATTATAAGCCAGAACTATTGTATACAATTGGAATATTTGATTTCATATAGAAATTTATTTAAAAGAACATTATTGAATTGTTATTAGCAAAAAGCTGGTACACAGGGACACCATTAGGAAGTTGATCCTGCAGCCGCCGTACTTTCCTTGCCTGAAAAATTAGTCGGAGCTTTCTTTCTATGACATGCACATGTTATTACTTTTTGTTTAGTGGAATTAAGAACTGCACTTTCCTGGTACAGTAAGTCAATCCGAGCTTTCTTCTTTCTATGACATGCCACATATTTTCTGGCAGGATAAGTCAATTAGAACATTCTTCTTTCTATGACATGCACAAATTTCTTCCTCTTCATAAGAAGTTGAATAAATGGTTGAAATAATGTATTCACCTACTACTCTATTGTTAGTAACAAAAAACCACATACAAAAGAGATGAGGAACTTAGTGTAGCCATACGCTAAAAGTAGTTTTAATCCATTTGAAAGATGAATTCTCCTGTAATTATAAAAGAAAGTTCAACCTCCCTTTCTTTTTAGAATTTAAAAATATTCAAATAATATATACTTTTCATAGATGACATAAACAAACAGATGTATATTTTGACATAAACATATAATTACCAAAAAAATCATATGAACTGAAACAAAAGAGAGGAAGAAGTTTCATACATCCAGGGGCTGGTACACAGGGAGGTTGAGGAGGTTGTTCCGAATAATTTGACTCTTAAATCTTCTCCAAAATTCATTTGGAGTTCTCCACTTCCTTATTGAGCCACTTCCTCCATTTTCTTCTCCAAAATTAGCCTCCCCAACAAAGTTTTTACCGTCCATGAGTACCTCTTTGGTAGATGATAATTTTATTTCCTAGAAAATGAGAGGATGTGAGTTTTATGATGCATAGAAATTTGATGTGAAGCATTAGTATTGATTTTTTTGATTTTATAACTGGCATAATATTGTGCACAAGTAGAATATCTGATTTCATATATTAATTTCATAATATAATATTTAGAGTTTTTTTAGGACAGTCCCTCAAAAAACACCAAACACTTTTTTTCTTACATCGAACAGAAGAGGTTCTTTTGTTGGATAATAATAAATGAAACAAAAAAAGGAAGATTCTGTTGGGCCTATTAATCTAAACATAGTTATTTGGGTGATTTGATTTTATTATTAAATAAATCAACGTTTCCTTATTGAACGTTATATTGCAGAACTGGTCATAGCTGTTATTGCGTGTGTTTAGGAATGAAATAAGAGAGAGATAAATTAGGATCAGATGTACTGGTTTGTAGCTCATCAGTTAGACAATCTATATGTAATAGTTATATTCTCATATTGCAGAAGTATCAATTGTAAGGTTTTTCCATATCAGTAATCAAATACACTTTTGCTTTGTTTATTTTCATATTCTTTTCTATGATCTGGTATCAGAGCAAATTAAACACCTGTGAAGTGCATCCAAAGTTAACAGCGAATGGAGACAAACAAGAACAATGAGGGGTCGTTTGGTCTAAGCTATCCAATGCTATCGAAAACAAATTATACCCCTTGGGCCAAAAAGATGAAAGTTTTTATGCAGGCTCATGGGCTTTGAGAGGCAATATAACCTAAAGATCCGAAGACTACAGCAGATGAGAAGATGGACAAGCGAGCATTGGCCATTATTTACCAAGGTATCGCAGAAGATATGTTGTTAACAATAGCAGAGAAAAAAACATTCAAGGAGGCTTGGGGGAAATTAAGACGCTGTGTCTGGGTGCAGATAAGGTGAAAAAAGCTAAAGCTCAAATCCTGAAATAAGAGTTCGAGTCACTGAAAATGAAAGCGACGGAGCAGTTAGATGATTTCTGTATGAGACTAAACGGCTTGGTTACAAATATCAGGGCGTTAGGGGAAACAGTTGATGAGGAGTATGTCGTTAAAAAGCTACTAAGGGCTGTCCCAACTAAATTCCTTCAAATTGTGTCTTCAATCGAATAGTTTGGGAATTTGGATACCATGTCCGTAGAGGAGATTATTGGCTCACTTAAGGCTCATTAGGAACGTTTGAATGGAAAAACGGAGAACAGTGACGAATAGCAACTCTTGTTGACAGAGGATGAATGGTTTAAGAGGGAAAGTAATGACGGGAAACTTCTTCTCACACGAGAAGAATGGCTGAAGAGATCAGGGAAAGATGCCTAAGGCAGTGGGGGTGGACTATCACGTGAGAGACAATCGTATGGTTCATAACAGGAGCCAAGTAAAGTGTTTTAATTGTGCTGCCTACAGTCACTTTGCAAACGAGTGCCGCAAGGTAAGAAAAAATAGACAACAAAGAGGAGAGGCAAACTTGGCTCAGGTAAATGATGAAGAACCCGCACTCTTGATGGCTATGTGCGATAATGTTAAGCAGGATGTGACTGTTGTTATTGAAGTGAAAACCACAAATACCTTTAAGGAGGAGAGATGACAATATATGGTATCTTGACAACGGGGCCAGCAATCATATGACAGGCCGTCGAGAGAAGTTCGAAAAGCTTGACAAAATAGTGAAAGGGGAGGTAAAGTTGGTGATGACTCCTTGGTGAGAATTGAAGGGAAAGGTTCAATCAGGATATGTGCAAGAATGGGGAAACCAGAGTCTTACATGGAGTCTACTATATACCACACTTCGAAGCAATATCATAAGTCTGGGCCAATTATCGGAAAGAAGGAAATCGAGTAGTCATGAATGGGGAAAATTTGTGGGTTTATGACAGCTGTGAAGATTGCTTATACAAGTCAAAGATCTGTAAATCGACTTTATAAGATTCATATTCAAGAAGCAGAGCATTATGTCTGTTAACGAAGAGTGAAGAGGAAATATGGTTATGGCACAAATGATTCGGACATGTAAATTTCAAGGCGATGCAGTTGATGTCAAGGAATCAGATGGCTCATGGAATGAGAAATATTATTCAACCAAAGGATATCTGTGAAGGATGTCTTATGTCGTAAACAAACACGTAAGCCATTTCCAACTCAATCTTCTTTCTCAGCCAACAGTCTGCTTTAGAATTAATTCATTTGGATTTGTGTGGTCCTATATCTCCTTCCACTCCGGGAGGGAAGCATTATTTTTATACTCCTAGTTGACGATTACAGTCGTTATGATGTGGGTTTACCTGCTTAGAACTAAAGATGAGGCTTTGAAATTTTTAAGAAATTTAAAATGCTTGTTGAGAATGGTGCACAACATGGCATACAAGTTTTGAGGACCGATCGCGGGGGTTGAATTTTGTTCCAAAGAATTTAATGATTCTGTGAGGAACATGGTATATTACGACATTAACGACACCCTACACACCATAACAAAATGTGTTTGTAGTAGAGCGCCGCAATCGTTACCGTAGTTGCCATGGCCCGGAGTATGCTTAAAGAGAGACATCGTACCAACTCCAATACTAGGGGAGGTTGTTACTCATGCCATTTATGTTCTAAATAAATGCCAACACGAGCAATGTCAACCATTACACCACACGAAACTTGGTCGGAATGAAACCAAATGTGAATTATATTAAGGTGTTTAGTTGTATAGCCTATATGAAGATTCCGGCTGTTACACACTAAAATACTTGATGATAGGAGTAAATTGGTGGTCCATTTTGGCAGAGAATCAGGGACAAAGTGCTTTTAGATTGTATGATCCAAAGACTGGCAGCATTCACGTTAGTAGAGATGTTATTTCGATGAATATAAGGAATGGGACTGGGGGATTACATCTGAATCTTATTTGGGTAGAGGTGCACAATTACACTGGAAAATGATTTTTTTAGCGCCTGAGTTGTTACAAGAAGAACACAGCTAACATCTCAACCGTCAGACACAACACTCACGAGTTCCTCCTCTGAAAATGAAGACGCAGGAAACCTCCAGCGGTGTCCAGCGATAGTAGTGAACAACGCCAACATCTCGATTACTGGATGATATCTATGACACACAACAGAGGTGAATTGGATGAAACTGAACTTCTATTAATGGTATTGATGAGCCTATTTATTTTTGAACAAGCAGTAGAGAATAGTGCCTGGAAAGCTGCAATGGATCGTGAGATCGACTCTATGAAAAAAACAAAAACTGGCAGCTGGTGGATCTTCCTAAGGGACATAAAGCCATAGATCTTAAGTGGGTCTATAAGTTGAAGACAGATCAGAATGGAGCAATAACTACACACAAGGTCCACCTCGTGGCTAAAGGTTATTTTCAACGCCATGGAATTGACTATGAAGAAGTTTTTGCTCCAGTAACTAGACTTGAAACAGTTCGATTACTTCTGGCATTGGCAGCGAAAAATGATTGGGAAATTCATCATCTTGATATTAAATCTGCCTTCTTGAATGGAGTCATACAGGAGGAAGTATACGTTACACAACCAAAAGGTTACATCAAAGAAGGTTCAGAGCATAAAGTTTACAAATTGCTGAAAGCATTATATGGTCTTCGTCAAGCTCCTCGAGCATGGTACTCTCGTCTCAATCAATGTTTGATGAAGCTTGGTTTTATTAAATGCCCTTATGAGCACGCAGTCTACACAAAAAAAGATGGTGATCATTGTATAATTGTTGGTGTTTACGTGGATGATTTATTAGTCATTGGAACAAGCTTGTCGCACATTACCAAATTCAAGGGGGAAATGAGTCGTGAATTTGACATGTCCAACATGGGAAAATTGTCCTATTATCTGGGTTTAGAGGTGACTCAAGACAAGGATTTTCATTGAACTAAGACAGTCAACCTATGCACGGAAGGTACTGAAGAAAGCAGATGGCCTAAATATAAAGCTTGTGAAATATTCCCATGGAGTACAAAATACAACTTCATGCTGATAGTACAGGTGAACCTGTGAACTCTACGCATTTTAAGAGTATCATAAGTGACTGAGATATTTAGTACATACGAGGCCTGACATCGCCTACTCAGTAGGAATTGTTAGCAGATATATGGAGGAGGCCCTACACAGATGCATATGAATGCTGTCAAGAGAATATGTCAATATTTGAAAGGAACACTGCAGTATGGATTAATTTATATGAAAGGGCAAGGAAATTATATTCTATATGGTTTCTCTGACAGTGACATAGCAGGTTGTGTGGATGATCGAAAGAGCACGGGAGGGATGTCATTTTACCTTGACGAGAACTTGATTACATGGGTCTCTCAAAAACAGCGGTGTGTTGCACTTTCTTCATGCGAGGCTGAATTTATGGCTAGCAACGGCCGCTCCCCTGCCAGGAAATTTGGTTGCAATAAGTCTGAGTCACATTATGGGTATCAAGTATGTTCCAGTCACTCTGTACAATCGACAATAGGTCTGCTGTGGATTTAGCTTACAATCCGGTGTTCCATGGACGTAGTAAACACATTGACTTGCGCTATCATTTTATTCGTGACTGCGTTGAGAAAGGTCTCATTGTTATTAAACATGTTCGTATAAATGAACAACGTGCTGATATACTAACTAAGGCGTTGGCAATATCAAAGTTCGAGAAAATACAGAAGTTGCTGGGAGTCAGGAATCTGGGGAATGTTTAGATTAGGGGGGGATCATATTGGGCCTATTAATCTAAACATAGTTATTTGGGTGATTTGATTTTATTATTAAATAAATCAACGTTTCCTTATTGAACGTTGTATTACAGAACTGGTCATAGCTGTTATTGCGTGTGTTTAGGAATGAAATAAGAGAGAGATAAATTAGGATCAGATGTACTGTGTTTGTAGCTCATCAGTTAGACAGTCTATATGTAATAGTTATATTCTCATATTGCAGAAGGTATCAATTATAATCCCCCCCGTTTTCTCCATCATCAATAATCAAATACCACTTTTATATTGCTTCATTTTCATATTCTTTTTCTATCATGCTTCATACTTATCCAACCGTGTGGTAAACAGCGGACCATTTGCCTCCGAATTGGGGAAGGCTGACTCTTAACTGAGCAATTCTCAAACCTACACTCTTTTAGGATGTTTGCACCGTCATTGCCCCCATCTTCTCCTTGAGCCATGTCTTATCCATTTTGTTAATAACTAACAATATTTTGTGCTTGTGGAGGAAAATAAGACGCATGATGAATCTATTCCAGAGGAAATGATATATGCAACAATGAGAGATGTGGGGATATATAGCCAATATTAGATATTATTTGATACACCATATATGTTGCTTGGATTATCTTTCTTATTTTTTGAGAAATCAAAGAATTCTTTTAACATGTAATTGATGAAAACCCTACACTAGTAAAAGTTATTAAATTTTACAAAAGAATATATTTTCTAGTTAATCTAGATATTGTACTTTATTTTTGTTATATATTCACAAATATATGGTTGGTCTATATTTTTATCAGTCATTTAGAAAACCGTAAAAAACACCTATGACAAATCAAGAAAGGTATATTGAGGAGATAATCTAGATATATTATGTGTTAGTATATAAATCTAAACTAAATATGAGTAGTGTAGATATTATTCTGTAGTGAGTCATTTGGCATCAATACTTTAATATGTGATCTTTGATCTGGTCTTTCATCATATACTAGATATTTTAAAAATATTTTCTTCACTTATGAAAACATAACTGTCCAAAAATGTTCTTTTTTGTTATAAAAATATTCTTTGAACCATAAGAGTTTTTATTCTTAATAAATAATAATATGATAAATACTACAAAAAATTTAAAAATCTTAAAAGGCAATCACAAAACTTCACAACATAACTTGACTTTAGAAATTTGATAGCAGTTTGTCATTTTACCTAGCTTGAAAACGCCTTACATCATTATAACAACTAATACTAACAAATATATATAATAGCTGAAATAGTGCATCTATTTTTAATTTTTTTTTTAAATTTTGAAAATTTCAATACAAAGAAAAGATGGGAGGGAAACTTTTGATTTTATAATGTGCCTTGAAACTAAAAAAAATTGCAATACTGATTAAACCATTGTCTCGGATAATCATAAAGTATTTTGGAAACTCATGGCGTCCCCATTTTAGATGAAAAAGTTATATCTATTTCCAGTAGTTTCATGATTTGTTTGAGAGCCATTATTTTGTCAGAGGTTTGGGCTCTTCACGGTTTGGTGAGTGGTTGCATTCGTGTTAACATTCCACCAAGTTCCCTCTAAAGCTTCAATCCAATTTATTTTGGTTGATTGTCATATTGATATAGGAGGATTTTTGTTGCATAAGGAGAGTGAAATGAGACACAGAATAACAAGGGCATGATTAAGCTAAGTACTGCACGATTATGTGTCATCACATCATCACAATGTTGGATGCATGATAATGTCAAATTGGGATTTTACACGAGAAATTATTCTAGATGATAGAAAAATATGCTAAAATACTGCATGATCATGCAACCTTTAATTATTATTCAATTTTAATTAAGATTTATTTTCTTTTGTTTTAATGTTTTCTATCCCTACGTGAATAATCTTATAATGTAATGTATGCAAAATCTTTTATTGAAACTAAAACAGTGATAGTTTTTTCTCTTATCTTTCCTTTGGATTCAAGAAACCCTTCTGAATTCAAAGTTTAACTTGTGGATTGAAGGTTTTAAAGAATTTCTTGTATAAGAGTCGTTGCGTGATTTAACACTTACTTCTCCTATGTTTTCTTGCCACGTCAGTTGGAATCAGAGTAAGCTATATCCTATCTTTTCATTAATTGATTCATTATAGGAAAACCAATTTATTAAAAAGATCATTCGAAACATTGTCTTTGTTAAGACATCTGCACATCGCTCCTCCGTCCTCATATGTACAAGTACAATTTCCTCGCGATCAGTGTTTACTTCATGCGTGAAATACTGAATTCTCATTAATAGCATTTTGATGTAATACCATGGGACGTTCGGTGAACCTACCGACAATGCTAATTCTTGTACTAAATCATCCCACCAAACTCTTGTATAGAGTTAGATTCATTGGTTTGACTTTTTATCTCTACTCAGGTGCATCTTGATTTCCATTGGGTACTTTTTTGTGTTGCACTCGTTCATTCTTGCTTTTTGAAGTAATTTTCTAGCATAGAAAACCTGATTCAGCTCAATAAACTCACTCTTATGATTTACCTCAATACCCAGATTTAGGCCAGCTTTCTTATGTCACTAATATCAGACTCTGCATTCATCCATCTTTTAAACCTTTTAATGATTAATGTGCTCGTACCTGTAATTACCAAGTCATCTACGTAAATTCTAATTATTAATGTTTCTTCTTCTTCATGTTTGGTGTAGACGGCATGTTTATATGGGCATTTTCCAAATCCCAAG
This sequence comes from Apium graveolens, assembly GCF_009905375.1. Taxonomy (NCBI): domain Eukaryota; kingdom Viridiplantae; phylum Streptophyta; class Magnoliopsida; order Apiales; family Apiaceae; genus Apium; species Apium graveolens. Next base: position 110,191 of record NW_027417961.1, read on the forward strand.
ATCTTAAAATACTTGCTCAACCTTGAGTACTAAGAACAAGGGTCGATCGTAAGCCATAAAGTGATTTTACTAATTTATACAACAAGTGCTTTATGTGGTCCTATGCGAGTAAATTCTCTTGGATCTCTACCTATAGAGCTGGTGCACTCTGATCTATGTGGTTTATGCGAGTAAATTCTCTTGGAGGTAAAAGATATTTTCTCACATTTATTGATGATTGTGCTAGAAAAATATGGATATATTTTTTTAAACAAAAGTTTGAAGTTTTTGGAGTCTTCAAGAATTTCAAAGCTCTTGTTGAAAAACAAAGTGGTCAAGCACTGAAGGCCTTACGTTCTGACCAATGTGGTGAATACTTGAGTAGGGAATTTGAAGCTTTTTTGAATGACAATGGTATTAACATCAGCTGAAAGTAAGTTTTAGCCCCCAACAAAATGGGGTGGCTGAAAGAAAGAATCGAATTATTATGGAACTAGTGCGCAGAATGCTTAAGACAAAAAGTTTACCCTATTTTTTCTGGACTGAAGCTGCAGCATCAACATGTTATGTGTTAAACTGTGCTGCTACTAAAGCAGTACAAGAAAAAACCCCAGAAGAGGCATGGAGTGGACATAAGCCCTGTGTATCTCATTTCAGCATTTTGGAAGCCTATGTTATTCTTATATACCGAAAGAGAAACATGGAAAGCTTGACGATAAATCTGAAAAGTGCATTTTTGTTGGCTATAGTGAGAATCCAAAGGCATATAGGCTGTTTAATCCAGTGTCTAAAAGATTAATAATCAGCCGAGACGTAATATTTGATGAACAAGCAACATGGGATTGGAAAAGTGGAAAAGAAAATAGCACTGTCATATATGACAACAATCTACTGGAGCCATTAAAAGAAGAGACATAGCCTGTCCAAGATGAAGTTTCACCGCACTCATCACAAACATCATCAAGTTTAGAGTCAGCACCTCGCAAAACCAGAAGCTTGGCTGAATTATATGGTGAGGCAAGAAGAATACTTGAAGAGGAATTTTCAGGCTTCGCTCTATTTATGGAAAATGATCATGTCACTTTCGAAAAGGCTGCTAAAGAAGAAAAATGAAGAGAAGCCATGAAACAAGAAATTGATGCAATTGAATGGAATAAGACATGGGAATTGGTTGATTTAGTTCCCGAAAATAAATCAATTGGAGTCAAATGGTTGTTTAAAACTAAATATGATGCTGATGGAAATATTAAAAAACATAAAGCTCATTTTGTGGTGAAAGGTTACAAACAGAAGGCCGGCGTTGATTATCAAGAAGTATTTTCTCCTATTGCGCGCCTTGAAACTATCCGATTAGTGATTGCACTTGCTGCTCAAAATAATTGGATTGTTCACCAAATGGATGTTAAGTCTTCATTTTTAAATGGTGTATTATAAGAGGAAGTATACATAGATCATCCACCAGGTTTCATCAAGAAAGGAGAAGAAAATAAAGTTTGTCTCTTAAAGAAATCTCTTTATGGTTTAAAACAAGCTCCGAGAGCTTGGTATAGCTGAATCAATGGTTATCTCTAGAAGAATGGCTTCTAGAGGTGTCCTTTTAAACACACTCTTTATGTCAAAGAAAGAGCTAATAATAATGTTCTTATTATTAGCTTATATGTTGATGATTTGATTATTGCATGAAGCAATGCTAAAGATATTGATAACTTTAAAGGAAACTTGAAACGAGAATTTGAGATGACTGATTTGGGGTTGCTACATTTTTTCCTTGGCATGGAGATTAAACAAAACAATGGTGGATTTTTTATCTCTCAGCAAAATTATGCTAAAGAATTGTTGAAAAAATTCAAAATGGAAAATGCAAATTTTGTAAGTACGCCAGTTGCAGTTGGTTTGAAATTAAGAAAGAATGATGATTCTGAGCTTATTGATCTCGCATTATTTAGGAGCCTTGTGGGAAACTTAATGTATCTTACTGCTATAAGACCCGACATTGCTTATGGGGTCAATTTACTTAGCAGGTTTATGGAATGTCCCAGGAGATCTCACTGGGAAGCTGGAAAAAGAATTTTAAGATATATCGAGGAACACTCTCAGAATGAATTTATTATCAAAAGGTATGCAATCCTAAACTTGTTAGATTTTGCGATAGTGACTGGGCAGAAGACCATGATGACAGTAAGAGCACATCAGAAAATGTGTTTTTTGTTGGATCTGGTGCTATATGGATGTCAAAGAAACAAGTCGTAGTGCTCTTTCAACAATGGAAGCAGAGTATATATCATTGGCTCTTGCTGGTTGTCAAGCTATTTGGATTAAATGGGTATTACAAGAACTTAAGCAAAGTTTCAAGGATTGTCCAGGAATTTATTGTGACAACAGTTCTGCAATTGCCCTTAGTAAATATCCTATTTTTCATGGCAAAAGCAAACATATTCCAATTAAATATCATTTCATCAGTGATTTGATCAAGAATGGAGAAATTAAGTTAAGTATTGCAGAAGTGAAGAACAAACATCAGATATTTTTACAAAGCCATTAAAGTTAGAAGCATTTACAAGAATCTAGCTTAAGGGAGGTTGTTGGAATATAAGTTAGATCCTTCTAGAAAGCTTATTCAATTCTATACATGAATATGGAGTAACTGATACATGATGCATGATGAATCTGATACATGAATCTAAGTTTACACATTCCAAGATAATTAATTGTTCAATATACTAGTCTAATGAATCTGTTATATTGTAATCCTATAAATTATATTACCTATTACTCAATGGAGTATCACAAATGTCAGAGAAAAGAGTTTTTTCTCTTACTTTTTATTATTTCCAACAATTATAACAAAAAATTACGACCTCCTTTCACTTTAAATTAATTTTTTTTCTTTATATAGGGATAAGGATGACATGAGTTATAAGTTAGTGCCCAGTAATGTGTAGAAATTATTTATACACGACTTGTATGACGTATAATATATTCCTTTACCGATATAATATATTCCTTTACCGTCTGACCTTTTGTTTGCCCGGATGGCATGTCTTATTTGCCCGTCTGACCATTAAAGAGACTCCCTAGTATGACACAAGAGTCTCGAATTTCAGCAGAATTAACATCTTAACGCCAGGAGATGTAACATCAAATGGACCAGCAATATATGTGTGAAATATCTCGAATGGTTCCCTCGCTCTCCAATATTTTCTAACCGGAATCATTTGTATGTGTTGCTTTCCCTTGAAATAAGCTTCACATAAATTTTTTGGTTTGTTGATTTTTTACAAACCATTCACAACTTTAACTTCGACAATAATTTCAGGTCATAAAATCCAAGATGACCATATCTCAAGTACCATAACCACGAGTCATATTTCAATGATCGACTTTAAGAACTTTTGCACCTTCATTTGAAATCAAGTGTGAACAAAAAATTCTTTGACATGTCAACATATTTTAATTATTAAATATGTAACACTTTCAATATAAAGACATCTCTAAAACTTTATTTTTTTCAAAAAACTATGAGGGAGTTTCAATAGATGTGCTTTCTAGGTGTGTGCTAACCATTTGACTTCTTTCACTCTCTCGAGAGTGCTCAAGAGCTGGTGCAAACTCTTTACAAATGCATTAGGGATAATACTTATTTTAATAGTGACACATTTTTAAGAAGGTTCCACTAGAGTCTATTTATGCCTATGTGTTACAACTGCATCTTTTTGAGAAGATGCAAAGGTGTCTTTTTGACTGGTGAACTCAACTTTCTTTTGCTTCTTTATTTTAGTGACCAAAGGTGACTAAGTTTCTGTTTGGTCCTCACCACTCTCATTAACTACTAATAAGGTGTGCTTCTTTCTCTTCTTTTCTAACTATCATTTTGAGAGGATGAAGCCAGATGATGCATCTTAGATCCTAACACTGCTTCTCCTCCGCTTCTCCTGCGAAGGATGCTGGAGGTGCTAATAAGGAGCAAGAGAATGAAGGCTCCCGCATGGAGGAGTAGTTTTTTCATTTTGTAATTTTATCCTTAACTTATGTCTGGACTTTTGTTTGTATCAAAACTTATTACCCTCCGGTGTTATTTTATATGCTACTTTCCTTATTCACATCTTTCTCCTTTATCTTTCCGATACTTTAATGCATTTAAACTTGAACTAATTGGCCACACAAGTACTATCACAACTCAAACATCCATAGGTTGAAATAATTTCGAACTCTTCAATTTGAAGTCTGGTTTTTCAAAACCTTACATAATATGGGTTCGACCCTTAACAATAATAACTTGACAATGTAAATTCTACTGGAATATAAAATCCTATGCAAGCAAAGCTTCAAGGTGCTTTTCAACCTACTTGTCATCCAGACAAGTGAGAATCATATTCAATTGCCCTACACATAGTAAACCTTCAGGTTTTGTGCATGCCAAGTTCTTGGGACTTCAAAGCCATCCATTGTCTCCAGCTTGTAGGTTCCTCTACCTTGAACGCTCTTGACTTTGTACGACCCTTCCCAATTCGGGGCGAGCTTCCCTTTCTGTCCTACCCCAGAAGCTTCTATCTTCCTCAAGACTAGGTCACCTTGTTTAAAGAACCTTTCTTTAACCCTTAGGTTGTAGTAGAATGAAGCCTTCTTCTGATACTCTACTATCTTTGCATGTGCCCCATCTCGCACTTCATCGATTAAGTCCAGTGCCAACCTTGTCCTTCCTCATTTTCCTCAACATTGAAAGCCTGAATCCTTGGAGAAGAATGTGATATCTCCACGGGAACAACTGCTTCTGCCCCATATACCAACATGAAGGGGGTTGCTCCAGTAGTGACTCTACAGGTAGTCCTATAGGCCCATAATATTGGAAGTATCTCATCCACCCAATTATTTCTTGATTTCTCGATCCTTTTCTTTAGTCCAAGATTATTCGATTTGCTACCTCCGCTTGCCCATTGGCTTGCGGGTGAGCCATAGAGGTGAACCATAACTCAATTTCATTTTCTTCACAATACTTCTTAAATTCCTCATTGTTAAACTGCGTTCCATTGTCGGTGACTAGGATACGGGGAATTCCATACCGGCAAATAATATTTTCCCACATGAATTGTGCAACCTGCTTAGTTGTGATCTTGGCCAAAGGTTTGGCTTCAATCCATTTGGTGAAATAATCAATGGCTACAATCAGGAACTTTCTTTGTGCCGTGGCCATGGGGAAAGACCCTAGAATATCCCCCCACATAGCAAAGGGAATAGGCGAGTTGATAGAGGTCATCATCTTGAGGGTCACATTTCTTCACATATTCTTTGGCATCAGCCATCATTTCTGGCCAATAGAAGCCTAAACGGGTTATCTTATGAGCCAAGGCCCTGCCCCCCAAGTGTTGCCCACAAATACCTTCATGCACTTCCTCAAGAGCCAAGCGTGCCTCATCGGGCCTGAGACACCTCAAGTAAGGAACCACGAAAGATCTTTTATACAGAATCCCATCTATCAAAGAGTACCTTAGTGCTCGAACAGTTAACTTCCGTGCTTCAGTTGCATCGCTTGGAAACCAACCGGTTTTAATGTGAGCCTTGATGGGATCAATCCATGACGTCCCCAGGCCTATGGGAGCCACAAGCTTAACATCTATGCTTCGTGTCTTCCAAACACGGAAGTACACACTTCCTGAACTTTCTTCTATCTTAGATGAAGCAAACTTTGATAACGCATATGCCTTAGCATTTTCTTCCCTTGGAATGTGTTCAACATGGCATTCATTAAATTGGGTCATCACAGCCCTTACTAGGTGGACATACTTACCCATCGTATCATCCCTTGCCTCAAATTCTCCCTTTACCTGGGATATGATCAGTTTCGAGAATCCACGGACCTTTAAGTTTTTGACTCTAAGTGTCCCAGCTAGGCCAAGGCCATCTATCCGGGCTTCATATTCTGCCTCATTGTTTGTGGTTGGGAAGTCTAGCTTCATAGCATACTGAATTAAGAACCCATCAGGGCTTTACAATACCAATCCTGCTCCACTGGAGTTTGTTTTTGATGCTCCATCAAAATAGAGAACCCAATACTCTTTCTCCTTATCATCCTTCTCTCTGTCCCCATTATCGACTCCCTTATCTTGTGGTATGGTATCTTCTTGCCCCCCGACTTCTTGGTTGGGTATGGTACATTCCACCACGAAGTCAGCTAGCGCCTGGGCTTTTATTGCCGTTCGCGGCTTATACTTGAGATCAAACTCTTCCAGCTCTATTGCCCACTTAATCAATCTCCCACTTGCCTTGGGACTGTGAATGATATTTCTCAGTGGCTGATTTGTTAGCACCTCAATCTGATGAGCCTGAAAGTAAGGACACAGTTTTCTCGAAGCTATTACCAAGGCTAGAGCAAATTTCTCAATAGTTGAATAATTCAATTCAGCACCATGCAGAATTTTGCTGACATAATATACGGGTTTTTGGACTTTCAGCTCCTCCTTAACCAACACCGCGCTCAAGGCGCTCTCTGAAACAGCCAAGTACAAGAATAAAACTTCATTCAAAGATGGTTTGGCCAACAACGGGGCCTGAGCCATATATTTCTTTAACTCTTCGAATGCCTTCTGGTTTTCCTCATTCCATACAAAGTCCTTGATGTTCTTTAGTAACTTGAAAATGACAGGCACTTGTCTTGACTTGGAGATGAATCATCCTAGCGCAACAACCTTTCCTGTGAGCTTCTGAACATCCTTGACGGTTTTTGGTGGTTCCATGTCTAGGATTGCCTTTATTTTGTCGGGGTTAGCCTCTATCCCCCTCTTGGAGACCATCAATCCCAAAAATTTTCCAGATCCTACTCCGAAAGCACATTTTGTAGGGTTTAACATCATCTTATGGTACCTCAGAACCTCAAAAGCTTCCCTCAAATGGGTTATATGATCAGTCTTTGCTAGACTCTTGACTAACATGTCATCAACATAGACTTCCATAGTCTTACCAATAAGGTCCTTAAAAATTTTATTTACCAACCTTTGATAGGTGGCTCCTGCATTCTTAAGACCGAATGCCATAACAAGATAACAATAAACACCAAAGTCAGTGATGATATCTTTGGAATGTCATCCTTATGCTTTTTGATCTGGATGTATCCGCTAAATCCATCCATGAACTTATAGAGAACTTTATATCGATAACTATATCTTGAAAAGTATTTCCATAATTAGGTGGTCCGTGAACTTTTCTTTCCCTCTCTGAGTTTTTTGTAAAGAGAATAACCTTATCTTTCAAAGGCTTCGGAAACCCGATTTCCTCCATAATTTCTTTGATCCAATAATTTATATGTATATGAATATATACCTACCTAATATATTATATGATCCATATTGATGCAATACCTTAATTTGACAATTTACAAGGGTTTTCAAAGTTGCTTATTGCGAAAATGAGAACTCAGCCAACGTGTACTTCATGTTTATATTATTCATATGTAATTCTATTATGCATGATAACAACAAATTTTAGTAGTTATTTAATAGGCAGGATAGGTGGGCTCATATCGGACCAAGCCAAAAAATTTGGCAATTATTATCGAAAGAACCGGAAAAGTTAGGTCGGATCTGAGTTACTTCATGATACAGTTGAATTAATATTTTGGATTTTACTTTACGATATATGAGGATATTCCTCTATGTTATGAGCATTTGTGAGTTCCCAATTTTGCCATCATTATTTAGACTTCACTACATAGATTTGTTGAAGTTTATTCTATTTGAGTTTATGACCATATGCCTTTGCTATATGGTGACTCCATGATAGAGTTTTTAGACATGGCCTCATATGTTTATATATGAACTTCTCAATATACTTATGTTTTGTACTTCTCGACTTGGTTTATCAACTTCTCGATAGAATATATTTCTTGGCTTATTTTAAATGGCTTAATTGGCCTCTCATTCGCAAAAAAGTTCACCCATAAAAAAGAGAGCATGACGATTCCAAGAGAATTTTGGAGGCCAAGACACTTGTACTGACATATTATCATTATGGAATGCTATACATTAACCAACCTACTATAATTATTCTAATTATCAGCCTCGATTACTCCATTGCATTTGAGTTTGAAAATTGATATTTTATTTGCAAATAGTATTGGTATCATGATGTATACACTAATATATATATATATATATATATATATAAAGACAAAACAATTGAGTGACTGATTATGAGAATGCATTAAATTTAGCCAAATTTAGCCCTTAGATTTTTAGAAATTATAGTAAGTTATTCTTTTTTTATCGCAGATAATCCGCATCCGCTATCCTTCGGGTGCGCACTGAGTATACTCTACGGACTCACGCAATAACCTACAAACCCGTGAACAAGGTAAACCACATTTACGCGATGGCTCAGGAGGCATAATCATAAATTCTCCTCCCTTGAGATTCGAACCTGTGACCAACATGATAGTTATCTTCTTTAACCACCTGAGTGTGCAATAAGTTAATTTTTTCTTCAACTATTTAGAACATAGGTAAAAACATTAAAATTAATATATTGTGACATCATAATTTAGCATGAATTTTAAGTTATAGATAATAGGAAAAGAGACATTTCAAAAATACCATACAAGCCATACTGTTAATAACTTTTACAATATATATAAATTTTAAAATATTGGAACCAAACAAAATAGTAAATAATATGTTAATAATTTTTTTGATGATTATATTAATATTTAAACACTTTTGAAAAAGAACTTTATCTACATTTTAAAATTCTAAATACAAAACAAGTACGAGGACTTTACAGTTTAAGCTCTAAGATTATAATATACATCTCATATATTTTTTTTGAATTTCATATAGTAATAAATCTTGAGCAGTTAGATTGAAAAAGAAACAATTTATTATTTTGGTAATTTAGAAATAATTATATTTTTATTTTCTTTTACAAAGAATCAATATTGTTTTCTTGGTAAAACAAATCCTCTAAATTTAAGCATCCAAAAGTACAATATCTTAACAATAATGAATAATATCGTATTATTAAATTAATATACTAATCAAATATTCCAATTGTTTTAATTTATTAGTGAAGCACATAAAATTTCTTGTCAACTACAAACTTCGTTGGGGAGCCAAAATTTCAAGCAAATATAAGTTTGAGCTAAGAAAGAGGTAAACATGGCAGCTACAGACTCTGTGGGGGAGCCAAAATTTCAAGCAGGCAGTGGAGCAAGTGGCAGCTCATCCTCAATAATAAGGGAGTGGAGAAGTCCAAATGAATTTTGGAGAAGATTTACAAGTCAAATTGGTACTAATAGTGATAGGGTACCCAGTGTTGTGAATCATAACCCTATGTACCCTGTCACTTTGGCTGGCCAAGTGCAGGTAATTAATGACATTTTATTTACGAAATCAAAATTTACTATTCTTGAATCTGATTATATATGCTGTTGTTTTGCCAGGAGCATAGTAGGGTACCACCAGCATTCTTGTCCCTGTTTTTGCAGGAGATTATGAGAATGGAAAGTTCTCCTTACTTGTCTTCCCCCTTATTCTGTTCATTACCTCCTACTATAGTACAACCTTTGACAGATGCTCATGGATTTCTTCATCACTTTCCAGGGAGAAATGTACGTTTCTATGGTACATTATTATTTTGCAATTTGGATGAAAATTCCCATTTAAATGTAAGTTGAAACGTATCTATGCTGTCCTTGTTCTTTTTATAGCAGGAGGATCTAACCTTACAATTAATGCCTGGTTCATCCTCATCCTCATCCTGGCATACTACCAGCCTAGAATTTTCAAATCCTTACGGATTCTATTTTCCTCAAAGGGGAAAGGTATGCCCTATTTTAATCAATTACAGATGTTTGTATCACAGATTCTCATAAAGATACACAAATGTAACATATGTATTCTAATAAGTTTTTATTGATTGAGATTCAGGTAATTAGTGTGGGTAGTGAAGATGAGAATGGTTGTGATCTCGAGCTCAGCCTTAGTACAAGGTGCATCCTTCTGAAACCTGAATATTGTTGTATAATTCCTTGTATAAACATTGATAATATTTTTCTTATCAAGTGTATGTGAAAAGTATGAGCAGTTCAAATTACAAAATAATTTTTAATTTTGTGGAACAATGTACAGCAGGTGGAATGAAGGCCAATCCGTCTCTGACGTCCAAACTTCCCTCCCCACTAAACTTCTTGTAGGCCAAGAAGCCGAGGTCTGTATTTTCTGTAGTAATTGTATGTGAATATACAAGAAAGTTGGAGTTTTTTGAAGAAAACATAGGTTTTCACATACATGCTGCAAGCTGCTAACTCCTGACCATGAGTATACCAAAAAACAATACGCACGCACCCTAAACCCCTACTTTTATCTTTAATATTACAGGGAGGAGGACATATGGACAAGAAAGCACGGACTGATTGCAGAAGTGCCGCATTCCGATCAAGTAGCTGCCAAGAAATAGATCAGGAGCTTCGACTTTCACTTTGATCTTTAGTTAAATTAGGTTAGAACAAAAAGACTAGAAATAGATCTACTTGTAGACTTTTTGAATGATTCCGTTTAAGTTTTGCTAACAATTTAAATTCCAAAAGTTTTCTGGCTCACTTCCTTCTTATATTATTATTAAATAATGGTTATGCTAATCCAAAACTAACCATAACTTTTAACAAGTAGGTGTGCTAACTGCCCTACCTGTTTTCCTCAAATGTATATAATACTAGTGTCTTATATCTCAAATGTATGTATTTCTTAGTTTCTCTTTATTAGTTTATTCAGTGCAAGACATACATTTAAATTTGACCAACAAAATTCAATCATCATGATCTTTAGTTAAATTAAATTAGCTTTGAACTATAAACCTAAAAATAGATCTAGGTAGCTGATTTGATTTTTTAAACAATGATTAGGTCAATTATTTGACCACACTATGAGAGATGGGTACCAAACTCACAAGTAAGTCATCAGACAAGTCAAAATTTAGTGCTTTAAGTTTTGAAGTAATGTTAATCATCTCCATAACCTTATTTGTCTTGTATAAACAAGATCAGCTAAAATTAACTTACTTGTCTCATCCTTTTCATTTTTTGTAAAATGCTTTTCAAGCTTATCAAGAAAATCTTTTATAGATATTTTATACGCGTCCTCAGAAATAGTGCCCCGGCCCAGAATTCTTCATGCATGCTTGGTTTTATAATCATTAAACTTAAGCTAGTAGAATGTTGCCAATTCTCAAAGTTCAATATAACGGTATAGAACTTTCATCTATAAGAGAGGTATATTGCTCCTTCCTTATAATATAGTCTAAATTCATGCATCCTAGAACAAATAGAACTTCATTTCACATCTCTTTAAAATTTGGCCATTAAGCACCAAAATAGAGTTCATGTTGGCACCTACATCAACAACACATTAACTTTGGAACCAAAAAAATATTTATACGCTCAAAATATAAAAAATTCATGCACATGTATACATAGTAGCACAAAAAACATGATTTTAATAAAAAATTATAATATGTGTGTGGCCATTTGAAATGATTTCAATTCATACCTGATTTCATGACCATAAATATGATCATAAATATGAATACATACACAAATACACAAATAGAGATGACCTAGCTATGTGTCACTAGGAGGGATGGAAATGGAGGAGTAGATAGTATGTCCACTAATACCCTATAATTAGTAGCCCAATTACATCACACAAAGCTTTATTTTAAATCATTTAATTAGTTCAAATATAAAATAAACTTTAAATATTATTCTCTATAATTTGTAAAAATTATAAAATATTTAATAATTGGCACTAAAATTTGGTGCACTTAGACAACTTTAGGTTAAAGGTGTAGAGAGGGACGCAAAACAAATATAGTTGTACACTAAATATTGATGTATACACAATTCACTCCATCATATTTATTCTTATAATAAAAGTACACCTAACAATATAAAATATATCTACTTTACCTTCTAAATATGTTGTACATAATTATCAGACAGGCTTTGAACATGAATAACTTGGAGCAGCTATCATCATATAATTACAGGAACTATATATCTATACACTTATGCTTATTTTACTGTCTAAATATCATAGAAACATGTTTTACACTACAAGAAAATAGGACAAAACCGACCTTCATAAACGGTCGGTTAACAGGCAACACGGTCGGTTAAAATAGTCATAACCGACCACAGGGCATGGTCAGTTTTAGGCTGGTCGGTTAAGACTTTTGGTCGGGTTTAACCCTAATAATCGTCCACTACGTTGGTCGGTTATGTGCCTGGGCATTTTATTCAAATATGGGGTCACTGTGTACACGTGGCAACACGTGTGCACACGTGTTTCCACGTCACTGAGTCATAACCGACGTAGGTGGTCGCTTATGTCTATTTTTGAAAAGTTAACTGGAACTCATAACCGACCGTGGTCAAAGTGTGCACATCGGTCGATTTTATTTCTGAGGCTAACTTAAATGTCATAACCGACCGTCCTAAAAACCGGCACCCC